>NC_141141.1:72561759-72862624 GCF_053477565.2 Lygodium microphyllum
AATGCAAATGAATTTGGAGATAGGGTCCAGTACTCAAACTGAGCTGAGAAGAGGTGGAAAGGAGTTGATAGGAGTGAAAGAAGAGTTGGACCATGCTCAACTGAGCTCTGATACCATGTGAAATATGTGGGATCTAGAGCATGGCAGATGCGGAAGCTATGGAGGTTGAAAGAGGAAAAAGAAACTCATGAAGACATTGACCTTGACTAGGACAAATTGTTACACAAGTGAATTAGGTTCCAAGATTGAGACTTGGACTCATAAACACAATATTGTGTATTGATAGTGACATGACACTTTACTAGAAAGAAAAGAGTACTATCATTGCATTAGAAAAAGAGTGCAAGTACAATGCTTTATAGGAATTGAGTGGTGGTACTTTCTCCTACTGTGCATATGGGATTCTGGTCCTGAGCCCTCATTGCTTCTCACAAAGGGACTAAAGTAGGTGTGATTGCAAATATCTCAACTTTTTTTAATTCTCTTTGCGTAGGTACCACCTGGAAACAAAAAAAGTACTCCATTCAAAGTTGGCTATCAAAAGTTGTAGTCAATTTACCAATGGTAGCTGATGTGTCAAGCTTAATTAAAAGGCTAATTAAATTGACTACAACTTTTCATAGCCAACTTCGAATGCAGTACTTTTTTTGTTTCCACGTGGCACCTGCGCAAAGGGATGAGAACCTTTAATGGTTCTCCTTTGTGTGTACGTTGGCGGGATGAGCGCCTTAAATGGTTCTCCGTCAATGTAGGGCACGTTCCTAAGAATTATCTTAGGTGGAAGGTCCATGGGGACACCTATCCTTTCCGGTGTCGATGTAAGTGTGAACGTGGGTGATACCATTTTATCCACATGAGTATTAACATCTTTGTGAATTAATTATTGTATGGAATTCCAAATTAATTGATTTATGTGACTAGCTGTAATTATTCAATTGGTTATTATTCTAACATGATTTTCTTGTGAAATACGCGGGATCTAGAGCATAGCAGATGCGAAAGCTTTGGAGGTTTAAAGAGGAAAAAGAAACTCATGAAGACATTGACCTTGACTAGGACAAATTGTTACACAAGTGAATTAGGTTCCAAGATTGAGACTTGGACTCATAAACACAATCTTGTGTATGGACAGTGACATGAGACTTTACTGGAAAGAAAAGAGTACTATCATTGCATTAGAAAAAGAGTGGAAGTACAATGCCTTATAGGAATTGAGTGATGGTACTTTCTCCTACTGTGCATATGGGATTCTGGTCCTGAGCCCTCACTACTTCTCACAAAAGGACTAAAGTAGGTGTGATTACAAATATCTCAACATGAGTATTAACGTCTTCGTGAATTAATTATTGTATGGAATTCCAAATTCATTGATTTATGTGGCTAGATATAATTATTCAGTTGGTTATTATTCTAACATGATTTTTTGAAATTTTGGCAGCTGATTTGTCAAGCTTAATTAAAGCCTAATTAAAATATTTGCTCAGTTGGTTATTATTCTAACATGATTTTCTGAATTTTTGGCAGCTGATGTGTCAAGCTTAATTAAAAGCCTAATTAAATTAAGTACAACTTTTCATAGCCAACTTCGAATGCAGTACTTTAAGTTTGTTTCCAGGTGGCACCTGCACAAAGGGATGAGCACCTTAAATGGTTCTCCTTTGTGTGTACGTTGGCGGGATGAGCGGCTTAAATGGTTCTCCGTCAATGCGGGGCACATTCCTAAGAATTGTCTTAGGTGGAAGGTCCATGGGGACACCTATCCTTTCCGGGCGTTGATGTAAGTGTGAACGTGGGTGATACCATTTTATCCACACGAGTATTAACATCTTCGTGAATTAATTATTGTATGGAATTACAAATTAATTGATTTATGTGGCTAGCTGCAATTATTCAGATGATTATTATTCTAACATGATTTTCTTATGAAATACGCGGGATCTAGAGCATGGCAGATGCGAAAGCTATGGAGGTTTAAAGAGGAAAAAGAAACTCATGAAGACATTGACCTTGACTAGGACAAATTGTTACACAAGTGAATTAGGTTCCAAGATTGAGACTTGGACTCATAAACACAATCTTGTGTATTGACAGTGACATGACACTTTACTAGAAAGAAAAGAGTACTATCATTGCATTAGAAAAAGAGTGGAAGTACAATGTTTTATAGGAATTGAGTGGTGGTACTTTCTCCTACTGTGCATATGGGATTCTGGTCCTAAGCCCTCACTGCTTCTCACAAAGGGACTAAAGTAGGTGTGATTGCAAATATCTCAACATTTCTGAATTCCCTTTGCGTAGGTGCTACGTGGAAACAAAAAAAGTACTCCATTTGAAGTTGGCTATGAAAAGTTGTAGTCAATTTATCAATGGTAGGAAATAAAAGAAAAGGCAAGCCTAGAAGAGAGAAATTGCTTATGCTAGAGAGCTTATAGTTTAATAGCCTCATGGGGATGACTATGAGAGGAAGAGTCACCCAATTGGGGAGCCTTCAAAATGTATTCCACCAAACCCTATGCCAACACGAGGCACACCATATATTGAGGCATAATGATATGGTATCCAAGCATAATGAAGTGGTGTCAAAATTGGATCAGCTGATTGATTATATGGCCCACACCAATAGCCACTCCTCCAAGATGGGCTTGTTGATTGAGCAAATAGCCCTTTGCAACAAACAAGCCATGCTTATACACTCAGAGTTCATGGCTCTTAAATGGTCGCAAATCACTCCTAGGACAAAGAGAGTAGAGATAGAACCAAATCAAAGTAGCCCAATCCACCTCATATATTAATGCTTAGTGTGGTTCAAGGTTGTCCACCCTACCCCCCCAATGCAAACTTCCAACTTGGTATTATTGGGAGTAGAGGTCTCCTCACTAAAAACTTTAACATATCTAAGCCGACTGATACAAAAAACAAGCCAATGTGATGAGTGCCTTTCATATATACCCCGGCCTTAGAAGTTAGTGCCCCCCCCCCCACTTTTGGGTAGATTACAACCTCATAATGGACAAAATGGATAGCATGATAATCATGGGTAGCATGCATATAATCGGCAACGTGGCCATAATGGATAGCATGCATTTGATGGGCAGCATAGTCACAATGGGAAACATGCACACAATAGACAGTGCTAAGGGTGGTGACAATTCGTGGCACTTAAAGCAAGGTGGCCAACTATGCATGAATGAGTAGATAGGTGCAATAGCAATTATGACCATCACCATGACACATGGGTGAAGAGAATATGGTAGTTGGCAACATGCTATATAAGGGAGATGCTTGCCCAATCAAGGGGTTTGACTATTCATTCATATTTTTGGGTTCATTTGCATATTCACCGTGTGCCTATTGTGTCTTTTGACAAATTATTTGATTGGCATCTTGAGTTCTACAATAGCAACATAGTTGTTTTCCTTTTGTATGTCTTGAGATACGAGTATTGGCACTAGTATTATCATCTTCTTTTGTATTATTGTTTGCCTCAGAGTCTATTGAGATGATGTTGTTCCTTAAGTGATTGTCCTCTGTATCCAACTACTATCATTTCTATCTCCATCAAGACTGTTGTATTGGTTTCATATCTCAATATACACTTGGGAGTTTTGGTTGAGTACTTTGTCTTTTTCTCTATTGTTTTGATAATGTTAGTCTCAATATATGCAAATCCACACTCCCAAAAATCACTCCTACTACTTTATTGAAGCTAGAGGTTCATTTCTTTGCTTCTACTAATCTAGTTAGTATCCCATAGTATCCCACCTATACCCCCTCCTCAATTTTTAGTTCTTAATAGAGTGGTCCACCAAATTAGCTTTCTATTCCCAAAGTTTTCTAGATTTTCTCATGAGAATCCAGTGTTGTGTCACTATGTGGACACAATGTGAAAAACTCTAGAGTGCATCCTCATCCTACTTTCTTATTGATATAGAGAGTCAATGACATCTTAGTCATTAGTGCTAGTGTCCGTGATATGGATGGTTCAAAAATACTAGATTTGTGGACAAGTTTAGTCTATTTTTTATATTTTGATATTATTTCTTATAAATATCCTAAAAAACTATAGAAACTTCTAAAATAGGATGCCATGCAAAAAGCAAGTTGCTTTTTCAATCAGTTTTGGAGATTTCATGAAAAAAAAAGGATTGGAAAATTTGTGCACTTCACACAATGATCGCAGTTGACAAGCAAAAAACAACACTTTGAACTAGGGGAAGAAGAATGAGTGACCTGCGAGATTTCTGAGTAGGTGTACTAGAGTTTTACCCCCCTTTTGGAGCCACAACAGAACCATTAGATTTGGTGTCTGACAGCAGCTGAGAAGAAGTTAGAGTTTGATGCATGTTTTTGGTCTACAAGGGAGCTCCAGGAGATCTAATGCTTGGAGATTGCTTCTGAGTAGTGTCAGACAAGGAATTTTAGGTTCTATTAATACATAGTACTTTGATTCATTGTTCTTTGTGTTTATCTTGTGTACCTCTTGTCTATTCTTTTTCTTCTCTTCCATCTTCTATTCTCTACTTCCTTCTCTATCTAATCCTCCCCGGTGGATACGGCCTTTCAACTAAAACCCCTCAGACATTTGTGAACTTGACGTGAAAGGTCGTGAAAGGATGAGAGAACCTTCAAGCACAATTTCTAGTGATATTTTGCAATATTTAGCATAGAATATGAATATGCTTATGCAAATACAATAACAACTACAAGTGATACATGCTTGTGCTCAAATAAAAACTATTGTGACAAATGCTCTACTGGAAATAGAGCATGAGATGAAGTTATTTAATGGCAGGAATATATATGCATATTTACATACCTATGCTCAAAAGATGGAGATCTTTGGGGTGGCTAAACTTGCATGGAGCGAATATTTTGTATAGGTCACTACACATGAATTGAAAGCCCGAGTTACTGAATTGTACATGCAGGATGCTGATTGGGTAGCTTTCAAAAATACACTCATGGAAGAATTTTACATTCAATACACTAGTTTGATTACTTGCAAGACTTTCCAAGAGTGGGTTCTACAATCCAATAAGGGTCTTGTGACTACAGAGTTACTAAGAGAATTTGAAAGTTGAATTGAGCAGTTAGATCTTGCAGAATAGCAAGCTCTTGCAAGTTAGAAATTTGAATTGTTTCTACAAGTGGGGCAGATCCTGAGCTTCAAGAGAAGCTTGATGATTTATTAGAGGATCACACTACAAAGACATGGCTTAAAACAAAGTGGAGGCATATTAAGGAAGTTGTTGCTGCATTGGTGAAAAATCATAGAAGAAGAGAATGATTGCATGTATCTAGCTTGCCCATTGTTACATGCAAAACAATTTATGTATCCAGTAAGCCACCTACTTTTGTGGCTAGACCTATGGCTATAGCTAATGTTCCCAGTATTAGGGAGAAAGATGCATTAGATGAATTGGTCAAAGGCATGTGGGATCTCCAGTTGAAGGTTGCAAAATTTGACGAGAAAGGACAAGAGGAAAGTGGATGGGCAACAACCCCTAAACCAGGGAAGATGTATGTGGTGTGATAGTTTGTAGCATGAAAGGAAGGATTGTGCTACTTATCAGGAGGCTTTGGCATGACAGTTCATCTTTTGGAAAGATAGCAAGATCCATGCACAAGAAACAAGATTTCCTCTTGCTTTAAATTTTGGAAAGGGAGGTATGCAAAAGTTGTTGGAAGACTTGGCCATCCAAAATGCTTATGCCACTATACATGCTTCTACTTTCATTCTATAGTTGGATAGAATTCCTAGTCAAGTGATGGTCCGAAGGTTGCAATATGGACACATGGTTTGCATGTAGCTGAAAAGAGGAAAGTTAATGATAGTGAAATATCTCATGTAGAGGGCAAGACATTCATGACATAATTGGTTGAGAATCACCAATAGATGCATATTCAATGGATGCATATTTAGCAAAAGGATAAAACATGGATGTACTTGTGGAAGAAAAACATGAGAGATGAAGATAATTTAGGGATATCTAAGAGAGTGACAAGAAGAAATGTGGATCTGTCTAAAGCTACAAATCAGTCACCTCTCAATCATGTTATGGAAGAGGTTGGGCAGCAGGAGTAGAAATAGGATAGCAAGCGAGAAGGAAAAAAGTTGTGATATAAGTTGCAATTTAATATTGAGACAACCACATAGATGCCTTGGAAGATCCTGTAGTGGAAGAGTCAGTCATTGTATCTGCAAATTTTCTTAATGCATCTGAAGAGGTTTATGAAGCTCATGTTTTACTTGATGCAGGGACTCAAAGAAAGATTGGTGACTTGTTGGATGCACATGATTTGTAGGATACAGTTATCCTTTATGAGACAATTCATGAGCTCAAGGATATGCCTTTACAGGATGTGAGATGTAATGCTTCATAGCTGGAAAATGTTTCAGATGCTTTGTCAAAGGCCTTGATAGGCGATTCTAAGATGCTTCAAGATATGGTCTACTTCACTATTTTTGGTGATAGTGAGCATGTGTTGGATGCAAGTGAGGCTCAATTTATATTTGATGTGGTACACAATTGTCAGTATAAGCATATTTCCATGCAATGGACTCTCAAAGAGCAAGCATGTTGCTATGTATTTGTTGATGGGCGCATTGATAGCATGTATATGGAGATTCAATAGCCTTTAGTATATGATGCACACCCTAGGCCTGATGATCCTGGAGTGGATAATTGATATGGTGTTAGAGTTGTGCAAATGCTAATCACTTTGATCTATGATCTCGCGGATGCCTTCTTATGTGCATGATAAGCGATAAGTTGACACTATGGGTGTTTGACCTAGGTGGTGCATCGTTGGCACATACTAGAGGATGTATAGGTTCAGAGGAGATAGATGTCATGTCACTACACCGACACAGCGTGAAAAACTCTAGAATGCATCATCATCAAGCTTTCTTATTGATCTAGAGAGTCAGTGCCATCTTAGTCATTAGTGCTAGTGTCTGTGGTATGGATGGTTCAAAAATACTAGATTTGTGGACAAGTTTAGTCTATTTTTGATATTTTGATATTATTTCTTGTAAATATCCTAAAAAGCTATGGAAACTTCTAGAATAGGATGGCATGCAAAAAGCAAGTTGCTTTTTCAGTCAGTTTTGGAGATTTCATGAAAAAAGAAGGATTGGAAAAATCGTATGCGTCGCAACGATCACAGTTGATAGGCAACAAATAGCACTTTGAACTAGGGAAAGAAGAAGGAGTGAGCTAGGAGATTTCTAAGTAGGTGTCCTAGAGTTTTACCCCCTTTTGTAGCCAACAGAACCATCAAATTTACGGTTTGAGAGCAAAAGAGAAGTTAGATTTTGATGCATGTTTTTGGTCTAAAAGGGAGCTTCAAGAGATCTAATTCTTGGAGATTGCTTCTGAGTAGTGCAAGACAAGGACTTTTAGGTTCTATCAATACATAGTGCTTTGATTCATTGTGCTTTGTTTTTATCTTGTGTACCTCTTGTCTATTCTTTTTCTTCTCTTCCATCTCCTATTCTCTACTTCCTTCTCTCTTTGATCTTCGGTGGATACGACCTTTCGGCTAAAACCCCTCCGACATTGGATGCTTTCATCCGCTAGTTTGATGTCCTTACACCATCAACTTCCTTGGTTAGGTCAATGAGCGTCACAAAGTTTCCATATTCAAATATTTGATGCAAAATGGCCTACTTGGAATGTGGCACTAACCACATTCCAAAATAGCTTTCAACATGACCAAACATATATACAAAATCTTGAATGGATCCACAACCTTAAGCAAGGAAATAAATCAATCCAACCTTAATGACCAAGTTCACAATCCTATGAGGTAGAAATGGAGCAAATACCCAACCACAGGATGAAATATTAAGCACCTTATATGTCCAAGGCTTCAATAAGCTAATCTAAAAAAGATTTTGCCTCTAATGAGTTGTCCAGAAATAGCATAGATCCCTTCTACAAGAAAGCCCTTATATTGGAACAATTTGTCAAAAGAAAAGTGTGAAAAAGGAAAGAAATCCAGAAAGTCAGTCCAAAGGAACTAGGGTGATGCCATTAGTGATTCGGACTCTAATTCAGATATAGAGGTACGGACTAGCAATGATGAATCTGACTCCAAGGATGAGGAGGAGAAAATCCCACCAAGTCAAAGAAGAAAGATAAGGAAAAGAAACCCTAAGAGGAAACTCATAAAAACAAGACAAACGATCTATGGTGTACACAATGCAATAATCCAAGCCATATTGTCTAGTAGGGTGAATGTGGCCTAAATGAGTGGTGGTATAGTATTCATAGTATGGCCACTCATAACATAGACTATTGCTAGTACAATCATGGGCTGATATTAGATGGGCATAGACTCTACTTTCAAGTAAGGAGACAAGATTTGATCATGAGGCCAAATATTAACTATATTGGAAATTCCCAAACTATATGAGAATCCCAAAATTCCCTAGTATAGTGTTACTAGAGATCAAAGTGTTCCAAAGTTCATGCATATGATGCCCAAAAATAGCAAGGATAAGGTTTGATAGCCATGCCCAAAGCCAACATCATAGAAATCAAGGAGCTATCAGCACTAGATGTCAACGTATTAACCCGGTCCGAAAGAACTTACAAAGAATCAACATTCAAACCCATAGGCCCTTTGTGGGCAAAACAAGAGAGAGTCCTCCACCAAGTGACTAAATGGACAGCAAGTGAGATGGCCATAATGAAATGTACATCACTGAGTTTTGATTTGAGTTCTGGATTGAACATTCAATTAAAAATATGTTCAAGAATCTCATGTGCAAGGAAGAATCCTTCATAGAAAAATGATAATCGAGATGATAAAGCCCTGAAAGGAATGCATGAAAGCCACACTATAAGGCACTTTTAGCCATATAGGTGGTAGTGAGATACATAAACCTTACCAATTCAAAGAATATAATCAAGTGTAAAGATAAATCTACACCTAAGTTTAGGATGGAATCAACAAAACCAAAGAATGGCCATAGACCCAGAAACTGTAAAGTCAAAGCTGCAATAAGAGAATGGACAAGAATTACCAACCTTGAAGCAAGAGAAAAACAAGAAAATTGTGAAGGAGGATATGCAAGCCAATGGAGTTAAACATCTAGATGTTCATCCTCGAAATGACAAAGATAAGCATAGATGCTTGCCCTAGTAAACAGAAGAGTCATACATGAGAAGCTCATTCTAGTAAGGAGTAGGAAAAGAATTCGGAAGATAACCTTGGACAAAAACATGCTAAGACCTTCGAAGCTAATGTCAAAGGTAGTAAGAGCAAGAAATCCGATCAGAAGAAGAAAAATGGAACATGCCAATAGTTTTGACCATTCTAGACTCCAAAGAACCAACTAGATGGGGACCACTTAATATCATTATTCCCTTAGTACATGGGACATCTTATAAATCTTGTACCAACTTTCAAGGACATTGAAGATTATCCAACCAAATTGGCCACTGTTACTGGAGCTTGAAATAGTGATTATGATTGCAAATTCTTTGAAGGTCACAGTTCGAAGAATCCAACAAGGCCAATACCACCAGGCCCATTGTCTGATGTGATAATTCTAGTAATCCTTGTTTGATGCGAGGACCAAATCTTCTAAAATTTCGTGCTTGAAAATGGATATGGTGTTAATATCATGACCTTGACAACATGTAAAGGATTGGGATTTATAGATCGGGAACCAATCCCATTGCTACTAAAGAACGACAAATCACCAAAGGGTGAGATTGCTTGGTATCATATGCTCCGTGCTTTTGGAAATTGCTACAGTTCAATTCTTGGTTTCTTTGGTCATTTTTAATATAGAGCACACAAGTGAAGATTGCCACATGTTACTGGGAAGTCCTTGGCTCTACCAAGTAAGAGTAACCCATAATCCAAATAAAGACAAACTCACTGTTTGTTGGAATCAACACAAAGTGATAGTGTTCTTAAAAAACGTTGCCCCTCCCTCACCACAACATAGAACAAATGTGCAAAAACAATCAATATAGTGGAAGGATTGAGTGATGAGAAGGAGGAGTTTCTTAAGGCCAATGTAGATTTACAACCATGGTGTCTAATTAATGTTTTTCAAATCAATATATAGTATATGTAACTACAAAAAGTGCTAGATAAAACCCCAAAGAAGGAGAAGGGCTACAATCTGAAGAGTTCCAAAACCCAAAAATTAGACACTTTGAGTGATGGATGATGATGAAGCACTTCTCATAGATGAGATGACAAAAGTATTCAAAAGAGAGAGAGAATTTGAAACTCGGATGCAAAAGGTCACAAGAGTGAAGGAGGATGAATTAGCTACAGTATTTCAAGGTTTGGAAAAGACTAAACCAATGCAAATTAGTGCTCAACTCAAGCCACAATTTTAAGAGCAACTCATCAATTTATTGAATGAGTTCAAAGATGTGTTTGCCTGGGATTACTTAAAAATGAAAGGACTTGATCTAAGATTCTACAACATTGGATTCCCTTGAAGTATGATACTATTCTAATCTAAATGTAGAGATACTAGAGGAATCAATCCATGGCTAAACAAGTCAAAAACTAGTGCAAGTTGACTTCATTGCCCTAGTAGATTGAGCCAACTAGATCTCACCAATTGTCATTGTCCTCCCTAGAAAGAACAAGAAACTGAGGATTTGTATTGACTATAGAAAGATGAATACTATCACTATTTTGAATCCCTTCCTTATTCTCTACTTAAACAACATTCTAGATGAAATGGCCAGTCACTAGATGTATTCTTTTCTAGATGGATTCACTCACTATAACTAGGTCTCACTTTCCTCAAAAGACCAGTCCAAAATAGCTTTCATTACAACATAGGGTATTTATGTGTGTACAGTGATGTGGTTTGGTGGTCTAAAGATTTCTTCGTCTTCCTTTAAAAGGGACATGTGGGTGCAAGCATATGTCGATGGAATTCTAATAGAAAATGCAGTGGTGGACCCAGGCTCTCATAAAAATTATGAGTATGGATTGATTGGAGAGGTTTGGTGTACCAATCAAAAAGGATGTCATAATGGTTTTGAAAATGGCTCATGATAGCCTAAGAAAACCGGAAGGAATGCTAGTGCAAGTACATGTGACAGTTGCTAATATTGAGTGCATCATTAGCTTCCATGTTATCCAATTTACTAGAAGGCCAGGCTATTAGTTGTTTCTTGGAGGTCTATGGATATTATAATCTGATTTTTTGGTGGATATCCCAACTAGTTATTGACTGATTTTTGGGCATGGATTAAAGAGAATAATTTTGGATGCATACCCTGAGCACCTAATGGATGAAAGGGCATTACCTCCCACTACGGAATGGGAGGCACTCAAGGGAACCTTAGTTGTTGGAATCCCAAATTCAAGTGATTCTGAAGAGAGTTCTACTATTGAGGAGGTGTACCAAGTATGTTTAAATGAGCCAATAGAGGCAAATTGAACATGATTCGTGATGCTGATGTGATAGAGCTGGATCTTGGGACTCTCAATGATCCCTACCCCATTAAACTCAGCATTATGTTAACTATTGATGAGTGTACAGATTATGTAGCACTCCTATAGGAGTTCATACATATATTTGCATGGAGTTATGACAAATTGAAGGGGATTCCCCCCTTTATTGTTGTGTATATGATCCCATTGAGATAAGGTAGTAAGCTAATGAAGCAGAAGGTTAGACATATGCCTTTTGAGTTGAGAGAGCCTATTTTTTAGGAATTGATGTGTTTAAAAAAGGTTGCTCTAATATTTCCTATTAAACATATAGAATGGTGCTCACCAATGATAATAAGAAAGAAAAAGAATAATCAAATCTACCTATGTGTTGATTTTAAGGAATTGAACAAGCAGACGGTGAAGGTGAGTTGGCAGGGAGAGAGATATACTCTTTCATGGACTATTTTGTGGATTATAATCAGATGGCCATAGCCAAGGAGGATAAGTTAGAGATGACGTTCATTACATTTTTTTGTACTTTTCTGTACTATGTAATTCATAGCATTGAATCTTGCAAAGTGTGTATTCAAGGTGCCGTATTTTTTTCATCCTTGGCTATGGCCATCTGATTATAATCCACAAAATAGTCCATGAAAGAGTATATCCTAGTAAAAGATATGTCAGTGGTTCATTAATGCATTGGCTGAATGTTCTCTACCCTTGACAAATCTTTTATCTCATAGCCATATTTTTTAATGCATAGAAGCATGCATTATCCAATACGCCACTTTTAAAAGCTTCACCTCTGAGGAGTCTGAGAAGGTTAAGGGTTGGACAACAAAAAACACAATACAAACACAAAATGTACGTATGATGGTGGGGCAATGTGTCCTGTAGACGCTCCTGACTGCAAGGTCGTGGGGTTGTCTTGTGCATGTCAGAGGTCTGGCTAGTGCTATAGCCAGTGCCGGCCCATTTTAGATCCCATCACAGTGGCAAGATGGATATTTCACGTGGTATATTAAAGTCTATTGCTATCATTGTCATAGGGTTCTTATTAGTATCTTGATTGAGTTTAGTGAGGAAGAAATGATTGTTCATGTCATACATCCTCTCTTTTGACTCAACTTTGACTACCATAAGTATGAGTAGGCTATTCGTTATGGTGTGGCTTGTTAATGAAAATGGGTCTATACTTTGTATTTTGATGGAGCTTCACGAGGGCCCACTAAGCATGCAAATGTACGCAATAGTTGGTTCCTTGTCAATGGAACTACTTTGCAGATTCATTGGCAAATTATACCTTTATTGAGGACATATTTCTCAATAGTGGTCCTGAGAGGTTATTTGAATTGTTTAATCTTGTTAGCCTAAGACTACTACATGGATTGCTTGCTGACATGTATTGTTTTGGCTAGCAATGGTTAGTATGGGTGATGAGCCAGGTAGCGGATGACCATCTTCCTATTCTTGCATGGATGCATACGATTGTTCAACGACACATTTTTGGAGCACCCCTTACCATTTATGTAGGAGTTAGCTAATAATTTGATGCATTTAGTGTAGGGCCTAAGTGGCCCACCCCTTGGTCTAGTTTTGTACTTCAGTAGAGTTTACGTGGGAACCAAGGGTTTGCTTCAGCAATAAGTTACTGAATGGTGTGTTGTATGGTTATATATCATAAGGCCAAGAGAGCCATTTCTTTTGGCATGAAATGTTTTATTTCTTTAGGTCAAGAGGGCCATTTGTTTGTTTGGCACAGGTGCAATTAATGGTTTATTGTCTTAAGGTTGTACTAAATAGGTATCAAGAAGTGCCTAGAGGGAGCCTCTGGGTGCAAGAAGCTTCGTGTGGCCAAGTCTAGACGTTATTCTTCCTTTTTTATCTTTTTATCCTTTAATCCAAATGTGTATGTGTTTGTGGGAAATTTTCTTCTTTTGGGGAACAACAAGTCAAGGCATGAAGTCATGGGGTTTGGTTTGCTATATTTGGGGAAGTTTTAAGAAGTTGTCCACCTTGTGTGAAGGCATTGTCGGGCACTCTAAGAGCTACTTTTTAGATTAGTCCTCAGTGGCCATGTCTTGCTAGGCTACTAGGCAATTGTTTCTAGGAGCTTTTGTTAGTTTTGAGGCAGATAGAGAAGCTTTCCAAATAAAAGAAAGAGAAAAAACAATGGATATATCTAAAAATATATGATACAGAGGTGTGTAAAAAGGACTATAACCCCTAAAATAAGAAAATCAAGAAACAAAAATACTAAGAGCGGATGTTCATTGCCTTGCAAAGGCCTAGAAGATTCCTAGGACAAGCCAGAGACCCGAGGCCAATGCCTTGTCTTCCTAGGAGTGACATTTAGTCAAAAAGATAAATAAATAAGGATGGTGTTGAGATATCAAGCTCCACTCATGATATGCCAGGGTGACGGTTGTGCATTTATGTCACCAACTTGTTAGCTCTGCAGATGCGGTTGGTACACCGCCCATGAATAATAGCTAGATGACAGCTATCCTTATCTAATCTAGTTCGTGGCTCAGTTAGTATGCCACCTTAGTTAGTTAGTTGAATTTGGTTTGAGACCCATATATTGGGTTCTTCTATTTCTTTGTACTAGAGTTATTTTTGGCTTACACAACTAAGAAGAGGAAAACTGTTTTCAGCCTCCACCTTTGTGTGTATTCCCCCATTGTGCAAGTGAGAAAGCTACAAGTGAGACTCCTTCCTTCTCTCCCACAAGCTTGACAGATGGTTGGAGTGAAAATAAAAGTGAGCAGAAGAAGAAAAGGATTTAGTATTGCCTTCTTACCAGAGTTCATTTTTTCATGCCTGAGTATCAAGCCCTAAAGTATAACAATGTGATAAATAAAAAATATTTGAAAATAAATGACAAAGCTATAGGATGTTAGAAAGATGGATCTAGAGCATGGCAAGAGCCATGGAGGTTGGAATGTGAATAAAAGACTCATGATGACATAGACAATAGATTGACTGTTACACAAGTGAATTAGGTTCCCAGATAGAAGCTTGGACTCATAAACACAATCTTATGTAGGAGACCGACAATGACAATTACACTAATTAAAAGAACAAAGTACATGATATATTGCATTCAACTCTTGAAGGTACAATGCTTTACAGTATTTGGGTACTGACATTCTACTTCAATGTGCCTATGGAATTCAGAGAATCTCTTACTAGAGCATGCATCATTTTTCATATCTTTGAACACTTCCCTTCAAATGATAAGATCCTATACTTGTTGGCTTTTCTGCCTCCCCATACATGATTACCTGGCCTAGGAAACTAGCTCATAAGCAGTCTAGTCAAGTTAAAGCTTGAAACTTTACATCTTTTGCAAGGTTTTTTTTTTTCTTAGAAAGAAAATCCACTAAGCAAAAAATCCACTATGGGAAAGATACAATGAAATTTTCCTTTAAAAAAAACTATCGTAGTTGTTGTTGATAGCAAAAGCATCTTCTTCATTCATGAACTGATTTTTATGGTTACCATTCTACACCTATTGTGCTCTTTTTCTATGGAAACATTCACTAGCCATGTGCCTAGTCTTACCACAATAATGACATGTGACTCAATCCTTGTTGTTGGTGTTGAATCCTCATTCACGTCCTTTTGCTCCATAAGTTTCCCAGCTACTCACAAGCTACCCCAATATAATCCCACTTATCCCCTCAAGGCCTCAAAAGCATCTAGTAGCACGACACCTGTAGCTCCAACCAAGCTCGTAGAACAAGAGGCCAAGCCACAACCTCAGGAGCAACCCAAGCTGCAACAATCACATACTGAACTATCTAGTTCGTGGTCAAAACCCAACCACCAATTGGCCTTAGACACTCTTATGAGCGGAGATCAATTCTAACCTTGGCTGCAAACTTAGCAGATATACATGTGGGATGACTTGGTTGCTTGCTTTAGATGCTTGGATACTACCTTTATGACACTTGCTAAAAGCTACGACCGGCTAGATTTAAGTCTTTTGGATGAGCCTATAGTGACAGAAGTGCATGCCCTCCCTTGCTCTTCGGAAGAATCAGAAATTGCATTCATGAAGGCTTCTATAACAGCTGAGGAGATAATTGCCACCGAGGTTTCCAAAGAACATACGTGAAACCAACGCCTCATTATTTCCTATCACAATATCATTGTCCTTGCCACAGACCGCAAAATTGAGGAGTTAAAATAGCTCGCTAACACCGAATCCTCTTTCTTGAGGAAATGGTATGCTCTCTGACTTCAATGGGAGCTAGAAGGCTACCAAATCATGACTAATGCTGAGAAATGATGTGCCATCAAAACCTCAGAGTATGACCCCACTTATGTAGCTCCCACCTCCTATAAGGTGTTAACTACCATTCGTAATTGACTCCTAGAAGAGCACCTCCTAACCCATTCGCATATTGATCAAATTCTGATTGAGGAGGAGTTACACATTACCAATCCAGTAAACTTCGGTGACCTCCTGACTGAGAGGCTGTGGGGCTATCTTGTGCATGTGAGAGGTCCGGCTAGTGCTACAGCAAGTGCCGGCCCATTTTAGGTCCCATCAACCTACAGCTTGGGTGCCTTACTCTCTCCAACGTGAGTCATTTATACTTCAAGCAAGTGCTATGCATACCAGGAATAGATACCATCTATATATGATTCATGCAAAAGTGAATGATTGTGCACAAACAATTATGGTTTAAAATCAGCCTATGTGTAGTGCAAAAATAGTCCTTTCAATGAATTTTCGCTAATACGCAATTCGTCATTGTAGGGACCTAGCACCGAGGCAAACCTCGTGCTACTAGATCCATTATTTTTAAATAAATACATCCTAAATGTTATGCATAAAAAGAACAATCAAACTTTGTATCATTTCAGCACTTAAACCATTGTGTAACATCATCCTCCCCCTCACCGTTTAGATTTTGCCATGGTGCATAGGTGTAGCGGGTTTTTTTATGTCATTTTTTGTATGTAAAAGCAATAAATACACACTTTAACACAAAGGAAAAGGGCCAAAATGAGGTTTAACCTCATGCTTCAATCTCTTTAGACATTCATAAACATAGATCTTATTTTTTCTTTTTTTTTAACATAAAAAATACATTTTTTTCTTTTCTCTATTTTTTCTATTTATTTTTTATTAAAAATAGATATTTTTTGGGTTTTTTTCTGATGACTGATAATTGGAACTGAAACTCAATATTTTCCCTTATTTTATCCCATGTCCACTTATTTTTTCCCACTCAAAATCAAAGAAACTATCAATTTCCATCAAAATTACTGTTCTTTCGGGTTTTGAAAATTTATAATTGCTATAAATAAATATGGGTTCTGCATAACAGTGATTGCAACCCTCAAACATAATGCAAGGAACATTCAAAAAATCATCTGTCATGTTACATAAAACATGTAAAAGGGCGGTTTTATGCTAAATCGTCAATTTTATAAATTCCATCATGGGAAATTGTCTTCCCATGGAGGAAAAATGAGAATAATAAACAATCTCAGTATTCTTAAGTGTTTCACATCAAAAAAGTAAAAAAATAAAAAAATAATTATATTAATTTGTAAAAAAATAAAGAAAAATGAGTTTTAATTGAGAAAAAAAAAGTAAAATCATGCGCAAAATTTATGGAAAATTAGGAT
The DNA here is from genome assembly GCF_053477565.2 of Lygodium microphyllum. Lineage (NCBI taxonomy): Eukaryota > Viridiplantae > Streptophyta > Polypodiopsida > Schizaeales > Lygodiaceae > Lygodium > Lygodium microphyllum. The sequence goes on from NC_141141.1 coordinate 72,578,839, forward strand.
TATGTTTGTGCAAGTATGATGGAGGTAAGGCATGAGGATCTATCTTAGTTTGACCGCATTTGTATGTTTTAGTGAATATTTATTGCTTACATTATGAAGAAATATATATGGAAACACCTCTTAACCTACCCATTGCAAGAAAAATCCTAAATAGTAGGGCGAGGGGGGTTCTATGTGCTAAATATGGTTCAAAATCTATTTTTTTTACCACACTTTTCATATAGGTCTCAATTTTGTTTTAAGGATTAAGAGTATAGTGGAATGAAGTAGTCCAACACTGCCTTATCATCGCATCAAAGTTGTTAATGAAGAAAAATCATGGAAAGAATGTTTGAGCACATTCACAATGTTGATTTTGGTTTAAATAAAATATTTGTGCACTCAAAGTCATCCACTTTGCATTGCATTGCACTGATATAGTATAAAGAGAACTATATTTTGAATGTTTAGCACTTGGTTTCAAACTATTGATCCACGACGAGTGTGAGGCTCCATATGTTGTAGGTTTTGTATAATTGTATCGTTGGGGGGACTGATTTGGTGAGGAATATACTATCTATTGGAACGAATATTATGAAGAGTGGACTTTGTGTGTATATGTTATATGTTGAGACGGTGCATCCTGGGGCTAATCCCTCGGGTGTAGGAGAGCCGTAGTGGAGCCACATGGATAAGTTGGGGGTGCTTCCTTTGTTTGTGTTAGGAGATGCTAACCACCTACATGTTTGGGTACTCCCTCTGCTTAGAGTTGAGAAGGGCATCATGTTGGACTACAATCTAGAGATTGTGTCTACAAATGTGTTCTTTCAATAAATCAATTCATAATGTCTATATGTTCTTGGCTGCGGGAATGGGGTTGTTTACATGAGTTTAGGAGGCCCGTCGGCCAAATCCCTAAAGCTAGTGTTAATCCCATTTTGGTACAGAAACAACACCTTCAAGTAAGTAAATCTTGGTCCTTTAGTTACAAGGGTATTGTCATGAGCCTAATCAATTGGTTGAGGCAAACATTCATATTTACCAAGAACAATATCATGCAAGTCATCATCTTCAAGAATTAGCAGTATCTTTACTTTCCATCCAAGGAATCCTTGTCCTTAAAAGTGAGGGACAGAATGTTGTCCACAAGGAAATCCATTGATGATTATAGAATTTGACATATCCGGTTGAGAGAATACGTATAATATGAGATCATACAATGGGCACACCATATACTAAACAAAACAAAAAGTGCAACACAACAAGTCGTACGCAGAAGCTATGCTAGAAACAAAAAGGTTTAGTTCAAAAAGCATATGCCAAAATAAACTGGCCCAAGATAGACAAAACATGGGCAAAAACAAAGTGGCCCAAAATAGAAAAAATGTGGACGAGAATAAAGCACCCCAAAATAGATGAAACATGTGCAAGAATAAATTGGCACAAAATAGATGATAAATATAAACAACAATCAAAACATTATCGATTTACTTTTTGGCCAAGAATGGATGATGATCTAGCTAATTTTGGCAAAAACTCAAAAGTGAGTAATTGTGACAAAACCTATGTTGTAGAAGTCTACATGAAAAGCTGTTGTCCTATTTGTTTTCTTGTTTCAAGTCCAATTTACCTAAATTGACATAACTCTTGACACAGAACTCCAAATTGAGCATGAACTTGCTAGGAAGAAATGTTGTGAGTCCTAGCACATCATAAGAAACTATTTTCTTAAGAAAGGCATTTCCTTAGGAGCTTTTCAAGTAGAAACTTTTAGGGTGTCCAAGAAGGAATATCTAGATTTCAACATATATGCAATCTAAATGATGATCGAGTGCGTAATATTTCCACAACGAAATATTAACGACCCTAGATCCCACACACCCCACGCAAAAAGCAACCCAAAGTAATATCCCACGATATAGGCACACTGGCCTAGGTGCTCCAGCATCGTGCATTTACAATACCATTTCCACGTAGTGCATTTACAATACCATTTCTGCGTAGTGCATATGCAACCATGGCTCGAAAACCACAAGCCACCGTAGGCCTCCGCGGGAACACCCCTTCATGGGACAAAAATATAATGAATTAATTGCAAATTTTTTTTATTAAACCCCCTCCCCTTCAGCCGTTGCATGGCAGGGAGACGGAGCATGGTGGAACTTGAGTGGTGGAGGGGCATGAGGAGGGGGAAGCATGCTACCTGCCACTTGTGTGGCTACCCCCCCCCCTCCCTTTCAACCCATATAAACCCCCCGTCCCAAGCTTGGAGGGGGGAGGATCATCATCGTGCTGCTACCCGCCATGAGGAGTCGTGTGGCCTGCTGTCGCCGCTGGACTGCCACACCGCCGTCTGCTACTGCGCCCCCATCATCATCATCATCATCGTCGTCGTCGTCATCGTCGTCGTCGTCGTCGTCATCGTCATCTTCATTATCCTTTCCATCCCACGTTATCCCTGTGTTTCCAGAATCTTGGAAGCTTCTAATTGAAGCTTTCTTAGGCCTAGTTTACCCGTGCCTCTCAGGTTTTTTTCAAAACCGTGTCTGCAAGGCCCAATTCTTGTGCGGAAGAGGAGAATCTCGGACAATAGTAACCTCGAAGTGTGTAAGGGAGCCAAGGAAGATTCGCTAAGTCAAAATCTATTGTGTCAATGGATCCTAAGCAAAAGACGAGAGGAGCGCACACAGGAGCTTCCATCCAAAGCACGAGAGTGGACAATGCCCCGATAATGAATGCCTAGGCTCCGAAAATAGACCCGCATGGAAAAGTTGCATTAAGCATGTTTTAATTCTCGTAAGGAAGCTTAAATGCATTGGGAAATTTATATACTCATTCGATCTACAAAGTTTAGTTGCATGTCATGTATTTGCAATTTCTTGCACTGCCGTGGTCAAGGGTAGTTGCATTTTCAAATGTATGATGCATAAGTTAAAAGATGAAATTGTGCAAAGGCATCCTTGTTGCTTCACGCAAAGGACATGGTTTATGATACATAATGCATTTATGAATTAATTTTTTGAATGTGCCTCGTGATTAAGGTAATCATAGACGGCCATTCAAGGATGTTCGAATAGTTGCAATGCATGGAAAGGATTTATGAACTTTGCAAATTTCATGTGTTGATAGTTACATTCTAGGTTAGATTAAGTGATAAAGGAAGGATTAAATAAATGATGGACTCATGGCATTCGCTCATGCATGGAGCTCTTTTATCAAAGTTTGAATTTGGGAAAGGATGCATCTTCATTAAAATATTAAAGCTTTGAATCTGATGCATCAATGTAGGGTTTATAAGAGTTAGCTCTGAATGTCAATCCTTTAGTTGCATAAAGGCAAAAAGGTCTATGTTCTCAAAATTGCATGGAATGATATATCTCACTCATCTTGTAGTCACTTACATCCTTCAAGGAAAGTACTTGCAAGTTTAGAAGAAAGTATTTGCATCTTTTAAGGGGAAGTTCATCTTTAGTCATGGGCTGGTTAGATCAATTAAGTAATTTGCATAAATGAATAGCCTACATGAAATTCATGATTAGTTAGCATATGATGATCACCTCAATGTGCTGGGTAGGGTTAATCTATGTTAAAATTCTGCCTAGTATCACACTTAGGATGCCGATTTAATATTTCCGATCCTAAAGGTCCTACCCACGTTCTCGAAATGTTAAGATTGTCTAATCGTCCGTGCAAGAATGATCTAGGGTTTTCACTCTAAGGATCAGTTTACCAAATACTAGACCTCCGCAAGGAAGTTAGGAACCCTAGGGCCAAAACGTTTATCAACCTAGTAGGGTTAGGGATTTGGATTGGGTCAATAAGACTCCCAAGTCCTTATCTTGATCAAAGGCATTCTTGATCAAGAAAGACTATACGAAGAAAGATATAACCCCACAAGTCAAATGTTGACACCTATCTCGTGCACCAAGCTACAATGTCATATGCACTTGTATCTAAATCGCTAAATAGAACCCCTAGACCTTAGACTAAGTTTGGCGAGTTCTAATTGCAAGTTAAATTTCCTACGAATTGAGTAGTCATCCTGCTACAACACTCTTCCTTGGGACTGATTTGCCAAGCCATGGTAGTAATGAATTGCCAAGAAAGCAATTAACCAACCAAGTTAGGGCGACGAGGTTGCCCAGGATTTATTGTCTGTAATTTAAGGAAACCTAAGGTAGGGGCCAACAGGGTATAAACCCTAACCCAAGGAAAAAAGAGGGTAAACAAGCAACTCAACTTACGAAACCCTTGGGATCTTGCCAAGTTGCGATTGATCCAGGATCAAATGCTAGAAGCATTCGGGGAGAAGGAATCACACCTTAGCAGTTGGCCATACAAATGACCACTGGAATGCTCGTGATTGTACACTTAGGTGCACTGTTTGTACTTCTTTGCTCAAGGAACCAATTCAGGAAAAATAACTAATGCTTTAGGTGGAAAGCCTAGAGGGAGAGGCAAGACCAGTTACCTCCGACTATCTGCTTGACCCTATCCAAGGGGGTTGTTAGCCGCGCTGGGTAAGTGGACCAAACTTGCCGCAAGAGGTCTCTCCATGGGTGCTACTTGGAGCAGGAGGACGTCTGGGTGCCAGGGGAGGCTCTGGTAGTAAATCCCTTGCCACTGAATCCTGCACAAGAGGTTGATGTGACTCTAGATGGGATCTCGAGACCCGCATACTAGTCAATGGGCGGAACTTGGAATAGTGATCCCTCTGGATTGCTGGAATAGCCTTCGAGCAGGTTTATTTGATGTATTCCAAAGACTGATAAGTAAACATCAAATGTTGAAAAATGAATTTTCTTGATATTATTTTTCTATGTTAGTGATTAATTTACGTAAAAGAACCAGTGATTAAATGGTTAATTAAAGAAGTTGTCTTTGCTTGTCAAACTAAACGTGGTAGGTAATTAGATAACTAAAGCAACCCGAGGAAAGTGTGGTGGATATGACCCTAGGTCTGTCCTATAGAAGGGTGGTCCCGTTTGTTGAGATATCGAGCTCCACTCGTGATATGCCAGGGTGACCGTTGTGCATTTATGTCACCGACTTGTCAGTTGCAGATACGGTTGGTATACCGCCCATGAATAATAGCTAGATGACAACTATCCTTATCTACTCTAGTTCGTGGCTCAGTTAGTATGCCACCTTAGTTAGTTGAGTTTGGTTTGAGACCCATATATAGGGTTCTTCTATTTCTTTGTATGAGAGTTCTTTTTGGCTTACACAACTAAGAAGAGGAAAACTGTTTTTTCAGCCTCCACCCTTGTGTGTATTCCCCCATTATGCAAGCAAGAAAGCTACAAGTGAGACTCCTTCCTTCTCTCCCACAATCTTGACATAGTATCAGAGCCTTGTTCGTGGTAAGGAGCTCAAGAAAGCAAACCAAGTTCGAGGTGTTCTGGTAAGAGGACCAGTGTTGCTTTCATTTTTCTGTTTTGGGAGCAAGTCTCTGCAGGTAGCATAGCCGGAAAGTGCAAGAGTGCATTGTCTCAGGTTGAGACACCCTTCACGGTGAAGCAAGAGGGCAATATATGCTGCGGGAGAGGGCTTTAGCCGATAGTGACCCTGTTTTTTTTATTTGAGGCCATTTCAGGGCCTGTTTTGGAGGCGGAAGTTTTCTGCATGCACTCAGGAAAAGGCCCAGTTTTATGCTGTGCGACCACTGTTCTACAAGTCGGTTAAAAGTCACTATAGAAATTGCATCGTATGCCTGTGCGCAGAGACATTGGGAGTTACAGAATCATCCCTATTGCCTGTTGATACAAAATCGTCACTAGGAAGTGACTGTGTGGTCAAATACTACTTTCACCAATTTTGTAGATTTGCCCTTGTGAGGGTGAAGCTATGTTTTTTTGCAGTGACAGATTTTTTTGCAGTGTTCTGTAATGGCGTCTGATTCTCTTTCACAAATTGTAACTGAAAAGCTTGACAAGAACAACTTCCAAGCATGGAAGTTTAGAATGACGAATTTCCTTATGGGAAAAGGATATTGGGAATTTGTTGCAGGAAATGAAGAAGAACCAGTTCTTCCTAATGTTCCCAATCAACAGCAAATGCAGGCATTTAAAGCATGGAATTAGAGAGCCATGAAAGTTATATACTGGCTGTCTATCAGCATTTCAGACTCTATGATTGTGCATATTCAAGATGCAAGAACGCCTAAGGAGGCATGGGATACTTTGTCAAAAATATATAGCACAAATACACAAGCCAGGAAAATGCAGCTCAAGCAAGAGTTGCACAATGTGCAAAGAGAAAATATGAGCATCAATGACTACCACATGAAGGTGAAGAAGATTGCAGATGCACTTGCTTCCATTGGGTCGCCAGTGGAAGATGATGATTTAGTTTCTGTGACCTTGAATGGTCTAGGAAAGGATTATGCACAGTTTCGGACATCCATTTCAGTTCGTGAAAGATTTCCTGATTTTGAGGAGTTGATTGCTCTTCTAATTTCTGAGGAGCAGAGAAATGGTGGTGCATCTTCTTCAGGAGGAACTTCAAAAGAAGTTGTCTTCTACTCAAATGCTAAAAGAGGTAGAGGCACAGGTAGAGGAGGCCGATCTGGAGGCCGTGGTAGAAATCAAAATATACAGCAGACTCAAGAAAACCAGTCCTATGGAGGAGGACGTGGTAACTCTAGAGGCACGGGGAGCCAAAGAGATTGTGGTGGATGGCAAAGAGGCCAAAATGCAAACAGCAATGTTGAATGCTACTACTGTGGTAAAATGGGTCATATGGCTAAAGACTGCTATAAAAAGCAGAATGACATCATGAATGGAAAATTGCAACAAGGGAATTATGCATCTTCTAGTAGATAGGGTGATGACAAAAATGAGCATTTGTTTATGGTGTAGCACATGAACAATTCTGTGACAAGTGTAGAAGAAAGAAACGATGTATGGTATGTTGACTCAGGTGCATCAAACCACATGACAGGTCATGCAGAATGGATGGAGGATGCAAGAAAAATGGAAAAACCAGGATTTGTGGAGACTGGTGATGATACTGCACATCCTATTGTGCAGATTGGAAAAATTCCTTTGTGTATGCAGGATGGGAAAAAGAAATACCTGTCAGATGTATTTCATGTCCCAAATATCACCAAGAATCTGGTTTCTGTTGGTCAAATGGTTGAGCAGGGCTTGCAGGTCAGATTTAATCCTCATGGATGCTTTTTGAGGATATGAAAAATAAAGGTCGCTTGATAGCAAAAGGAAATAAGAAGGGCAGAATGTTTACCTTGGATGCAAACATGCCTGAATTGAGTGCAGCAATGTTTGCACATGGGACCGGTGTAGTTGCAGATATTGATATCTGGCATAAACGCATTGGTCATATTAACGTACAGCAACTTAAATCAATGCAGGCCCAAAATATTATTGCAGGATTGTCTAAATTCAAGGTTGCAGAAATGCATAAGGTATGTGAAGCCTGTCAGTTTGGAAAACAAGCAAGGAAACCATTTCCTAGACATGTTCAAGAGAGTAAGAAGCCATTGGAATTAATCCACTCTGATGTGTGGACTACTAAAGCTGCATCTCTTAGAGGCTATCATTATTTTGTCACTTTTATTGATGACAATAGCAGAAAAGTTTGGGTGTATTTTATGAAAAAGAAAAGTGAAGTTTTTGGGTATTTCAAAACTCTTAAAGCTATGGTTGAAAAAGAAACAGGCCTGCAAATAAAATGCCTAAGGTCAGATGGAGGGGGAGAGTACCTCTCAAATGAGTTTGCAAGGTTCCTACAGGAGCATGGCATAAAGCAACAATATTCATGCAGTCATACCCCACAACAAAATGGAATTGTAGAAAGGAAAAACAGGCATATTGGAGAGGTATCTCGTGCCATGCTCAATGAAAAGGACCTGCCATATTTTTATTGGGCTGAGGTAGTTGCTACAGCAGTCTACATAATGAATAGGACTCCCACTGCAGCAATACATGGGATGACTCCAGAGGAGAGGTATACTGGTAGGAAACCGGATATTTCTCATTTGAAATTTTTTTGTTGCATTGCCTATGCTCCTGTGCCAGATGAGTTGAGATCCAAGTTGGATCCAAAAGCTGAGAAGTGCATCTTTATTGGTTACTCTCTGCAGCAGAAAGGGTATAGATGCTATAACCCTTCTACTCGTAAGTTTACAATGAGCAGAGATGTTGTTTTTTATGAGATGAGTAGCTGGTATAAACCAGTAAATGTGGTTGATGATGTAGATGCACAAAATGGTAATGCTGCACAGAATTCACAGCAGCAGTCACAAAATATTAGTGGACCTGGAGCGTCCTCTAGCAGTGGTTCACATTCTTCGCCATGGACAGGCAGATTGAGATCAGGGGAATCTTCTCAAAGCAATGCAGATAGTGGTATTCAGGTATCACGAAAAGGAAAAGAGAAGGTAGATCAACCCATGTTTGATGTGAATGCAGGTCACTCTTATGTGGATGGTGAATCCAGTGGCTCAGAACAGAGCATTGATGATGAGTTGGGTGTTCCTTCTATTGTTACACCTGTAGTAAGGAAGACCAGGGATGTTTTGAGAGCACCTGGGAGTGAACCTACTTTGCGCAGGTCTACCAGAGCTAGGTATCCTGTGGATAGGCTGAAATATGATGGATTTACAGCCGTTCACTATGCCTATATGGTCAAAGTGATATAGAAACCAGAACCCACTTCTTTTGAGCAAGCCATGGGAAAAGAAAAATGGGAGAAAGCCATGGATGAAGAAATGGATGCCTTGGAAGCAAATGCTACATGGGAGTTGGTACCTTTGCCTAAAGGTAAGAATGCAATTGGCTGTAAGTGGGTTTATAAGGTGAAGCACAATGCAGATGGTTCTGTGAACAGATACAAGGCAAGATTAGTAGTCAAGGGGTATTCACAAACATATGGCATTGATTATGAAGAAACATTCAGTCTGGTTGCAAGGATGGAAACCGTAAGAGCAGTCATTGCTATGGCTGCATCAAAGGAATGGTCTTTACATCAGATGGATATAAAGAATACCTTCTTGCATGGTGATTTGCAAGAAGAGATCTATATGGAGCAGCGACCAGGTTATGTGCATGCTGTTCATCCTGAGTTTGTTTGCAGGTTGAAGAAAGCCTTGTATGGCTTGAAGCAAGCACCTAGAGCATGGTCTGACAAGATAGGATAGTATCTTGTCACTATTGGCTTTCAAATTTCCAAGGCAGATTTTTCACTTTATGTGGGAAAAACAAAGAAAGGTATTATGCTACTTGTCATTTATGTTGATGATTTGATTATGACAGGTGACAGTGATGAAGATATCCTTCATGTGAAAATGCTATTGAAGCAAAAGTTTGAGATGAAGGATTTGGGAGAGCTGCGTTATTTCTCGGGCATTGAGGTGATTAGATCACCAAGTGGGATATGGCTCTTGCAGAGGCAGTATGAATTGGACATGCTGTCCAAATATGGGATGACAAGCTGTAAGCCTATTTCAGTTCCTTTGGAGAAGAATGTGAAGTTTAGCACAAATGCAGGCGAGCTTCTCAAAGACCCCACTATGTACAGACGCATAGTAGGAAGTTTGATTTATATGACTATTACCAGGCCAGATTTGAGCTATGCTGTTGGATTGGTAAGTCAATTTATGCAGGCTCCAAGGAAACCACATTTGGATGCGGCTAGACGCATACTCAGATATGTGAAGTCCACATTACAGTATGGACTATTTTATGAGACTGGGATTCAGATACAATTGCATGGATACACTGATGCTGATCGGGCTGGTAGTATTACTAATAGACGATCTAGTAGTGGATATGTGTTCTTAGACGATCTACCAGTGGATATGTGTTCTCTTTTGGGAGTGCTGCAGTCACTTGGATCAGTAAGAAACAGCAGACAGTTTCCTTGTCGAGCACAGAGGCTGAGTACAGAGGTGCAGCAATGGCTGCATGTGAGGTAGCTTCATTGCATAAGCTACTTTATGATATGCATTAGCCTACAGATGGGCCAGTTGTCATTTATTGTGACAACATGAGTAGTATACACTTGGCAAATAACCCACTCTATCATGCTAGAACAAAGCACATTGAGGTGCATTATCACAATGTGCGAGAGAGAGTTTTACTAGGTCTTATTGATCTAGTTTATGTCAGCACAGAGGATCAGGTAGCTAACATATTCACGAAGGCATTGGGCACAGAGAAGCTGCACAAGTTCAGAGACCTGCTTGGTGTGCAGGAATTGGGATTGAGCTCGAGGGGGAGTGTTGAGATATCGAGCTCCACTCGTGATATGTCAAGGTGACCGTTGTGCATTTATGTCATCGACTTGTCAGTTGCAGATGTGGTTGGTACACTGCCCATGAATAATAGCTAGATGACAGCTATCCTTATCTACTCTAGTTCGTGGCTCAGTTAGTATGCCACCTTAGTTAGTTGAGTTTGGTTTGAGACCCATATATAGGGTTCTTCTATTTCTTTGTATGAGAGTTCTTTTTGGCTTACACAACTAAGAAGAGGAAAACTGTTTTTTCAGCCTCCACCCTTGTGTGTATTCCCCCATTGTGCAAGCAAGAAAGCTACAAGTGAGACTCCTTCCTTCTCTCCCACAATCTTGATACTTGTTGGCCAGGAACTTTTCTCAAAGGAAATTGATAGCGAGGTAACAATGACCTAGGATCTATAGAGATAGAGTCCCGATTTATGCTGTGTTAGGGGAACGGAATGGGACTATGCCTTACGGGCAGAGAGGTCGAGCTTCGCATCCCTCTCGTTTCCCATTCTCCTTGAACCAAGTGCAGTATAAATTTGCTTCGACCCTAATGTTGCTGCGCAAAGTACTTTGTCTGGAGCTCGACACTAGCTACCTCCTAGGAACTTGACCATTAGGAGGTCGGTCCTAAGTGGGAACGGCCAGAATGCTTCTGCTTCGTGGCAGACTCGGGAAGACCTAGATCACAAACCCTGTGACATTCCTTGTGAGTGTCAAGCAACGCTTTCTAGACTCTCTTCCTGATGGGCTACTAAGACGTGTCCTACAAATGGACAGGGGGACACATTACAGAGTGAACTTCTTCTATGCTTAAAATTCATAACATAAGATGCTCATAAGATAAAAAATACATCAAATTTATGCATGACAAAAACATGAATTAAGAATTGAAGAGATACTACATACGTATACTTCATGATTCTCTCCTTCAAGGAAGTGGTTGTAGTCGATGATGATAGCACTGATACCATGTTGAGATATAGAGAGAGAAGACATGTAGAGATGAGAGAGAGAGAGAGAGAGAGAGAGAGGACACAAAACATGTACACTCGCAAAAGACTATTTCATATTGATCACAATCTACATATATGTAGGTGATACCTAGTTTAGATAGGGTGAGCTATATATACCTCCAACATTCGTGGCTATGGCGCAAATTCCTTGTATACTAGCCTTTTGTGGATTTAAAGATATGATTGGAAACCTCAAGTGGCTAGGTGGATCCCTTGTGAGACAAAGACCCTATAGAGAGAAAAAGGAGCTTTCCCTAGAAGCTAGAATCAAGAGGATGGATAGAGATTTTGCAAGCTGGAAGTGGTGGTCTCTTATGTGATGGTTGTTGTGGTGATGATGGTCTCTTCTTGCTCCCCTCTTTGTGTGTGGGACCTTTTTTCTTTTCTCTTCTCTCTCCCCTCTTATACTCCTCTCTCTTCTTCCTACTTCTTTTCTTCCAATCTTCTCTCCCTTTTTCTTTATCCTTCTCTAGCCTTCTTCTATACATCTTCTCCCTTTCTCCTTCTATTCTTCACTTTCTTCTTCTATTATCGTATCCTCTCCTTCTATTTATCTTTCTCTCACTCCTATCTTCTCTCTCTCTCTCTCTCTCTCTCTCTCTCTCTCTCTCTCTCTCTCTCTCTCTCTCTCTCTCTCTCTCTCTCTCTCTCTCTCTCTCTCTCTCTCTCTCTCTCTCTCTCTCTCTCTCTCTCTCTCTCTCTCTCTCAATTCAATTATAGTAAGTGGTAGGTAAAAAGGAAAATTAACCTTAACAAGCCTTGTCTAAGAGTTTTATAGCCCTAGCTAATGCGAATAAATGTATGATTAAGGCACAATTAAGTATTCTGAAGTCTACAAGGAGGTGAGTGGTAGGATGTTGGCTTTGGTCATATAGACAAGTGTATTGATGATTTTTGTGGTGAAGATCAAGCAGTGCTGATTGAGCAAGCAGTTGAGATAGAATCGAGGTGAAGGCATAACAATCAAAGGTGGTGTTCATTAAGTTCTGATGGTAGCAAATCAGTTCTCTAACTATCAGTTTGTAATCAATTTCTTATCTTTTCATTAAATAAAATTCCTTAAGGTTATAAATCCTTATAATTTTATTCCCCTTCACATAGTTTTCAAGAGCATTACATGTTTTTCCCCTTAGAGGAATTGATATGTCCGTATCTCAAAGTTAGCAAATAAGTTGGATTGCAAGACTTGTGGGTTAGGATCCATCATGCTTTTGCTACATACTCTGACTATATACAACATTGAATGTTCAAAGATATTTAATGATTACAAGAACAAGGTTAAATAGTCATTGCAAGGTAGTTCTTATTACAAGTATAGGGATCATTACATCTCATGAGTATCTTCCTAAGATCCCTAATCATCTTCAAAGATTTTAGTGGACTCTAGTTCCTCATCATAAAAGAAACTCGGGATGTTTCTTACATAGAATATCTTCCTCTATCCAAGTGGCGTCCTCTTCAAGATAGTGTTTCCATTGGATGAGATATTCCCTAAGGGTTTTGGTTTAGTTAGGGTGCATTCTTTTACATCAATATTATATCAAGTTGAAGCTCAAGGACCCCTTGTCTTGGCATTACAACTTGTCGATCATCAACAACATGATCATGATTGAGTACATAATCTTTTAGAAGGCTAACATGAAATACATTGTGAAATTTTGAGTGTTCAAGAAGTTGTAGCTTGGTAAGCATTGAGTCCTAGACACTTGAGAATCTTTTATGGTCCACAATATCTTGGGCTTAACTTCTTGAATTGGCTAAAGGATAACGAACTCTTGTTTTAGGATAGACACAAACAAAAACCATGTTTTCTTTATTGAAGATTTGTTCTTGTCTCCCTAGATCAACACATGTTTTTTATTGGTCCTTGGTATCCTAGATATCTTGTCTGATAGCCTTAACTTGTTCATCCATTTCTTTCAACATCTTGTTGGAAACTTCTACCTTTAAGATAGGGTCAGAAAAGTTCAATGATGGGGTTAAGATTTCTTGCCAATATATAAATTGGAATAGGGTCATCTAAATGCTTTGATGATAGGATGGATTGTAAGAAAACTCCACCAAATGTAGATATTGTATCCGTTTCTTAGGTTCCCTACAAGAGTAAGCTCGGAGTATGTCTTCAATGATTTGGTTAACCCATTTAGTCTGCCCATTAGTTTGTGGATACTAGGAAATACTAAAACAAAGTTGGATACCAATGGCCTCAAATAATCTTTTCCAAAAATGAGAAGTGAAAATAGAATCATGATCACTAATGATTATATTTTTAGCAATCGATGCAACATGAAGATTTCTTTCACAAAGATCCTTGTAATATCTGAGGCCTTGTAGTTGGTTTTAACTAGCATAAGTTCAACAACCTTAGTCAACATATCCATAATCACTAGGATTGAATTATATCCTCCTTGAACAAAGGGTAATCTGACTACAAATTCCATGCTAATAAATTCCCACTTCATTTGTGAGATGTCAAGTCGTTGGAGCTTTCATGCATATTAACATGCTTAGCCTTTACCAGTTGGTAGCTTAGGCATTCAGTGACATATTTAAGAACTTATCTTTTAGCTTTTCCCAATGAAAGTTTCATCATTACAATGTTGAGAGTCTTTGCATAGGCCACATGTAACATGTCCACTTGTTCCCTTCAGGACAAGTATTAGCAGTCTATCAGAAAGGAGGTCTAGAAAGCTCCACCCAGCACTCCCATGGAATGTTACGGGGTTTGTGATCTAGGACTTTCTGCATCTGCCACGTAGTAGAAGTATTCTGGCTGTTCCCACTTAGGACCGACTTGAATCAGGATTTCCCCTAATGGTCATTTCCTAAACGGAAACTAGCATCGAGCCCCGAGCGAAATACTTTACGCAGAAACGCTAGCACCAAAGTGGATTCATGTTGCACTTGGTTCAAGGAGAATGGGAAACGAGAGGGATGCAAGGCTCGACCTCGCTACCATAAGGCATGGTCCCATTCCATTTCCCTAAAACAGCGTAAACCGGGATTATTATAACCTAGACTCTAGGTCAACGCCCTTGCTATTCATTTCCTTTAAGAAGATCTCCTTGCTGTCCTTTATGATTGAGAAAAGTTCCCGGCCAACCGGGACCACCCATCTGTAGGACGGACCAATGGCCACATCCACCGTACTTTCCTCAGGTTGTTTTAGTTGTCTAATTACCTACCACATTTAGTTGGACATGCATCAAGCAGCTTCCTTAAATTAGCCCGTTAGACATTGGTTCCTTCACATAATCTTAGCACTTGACATAGAAAAGCAGTGTCAAACAAGTTCCTTTTCAGCAAGTTATCATACTTATCTTTGGAATGCATTCATAAAGTCCAGACCGCAGGCTTATACATAATCTGCCCGAAGGCTATCCGGCAATCCACAGGGAGGATTACTAATCCAAGATTCCGCCTGTAGACCAGTATGTGGGCCTCGATATCCAATCCCGAGTCACGTTGGCCTCTTGTGCAAGGCCCGGAAGGCGAGGGATTTACGGACAGAGCTCCCCCTAGCACCCAAGCATCCTCCTACTCCAAGTCGCACTCAACGGAGAGACCTCATGCAGCGGGTTCGGTCCACCTTCCCCCCATGGCTAACAACCCCCTTGGTTAGGGTTAGGTAGACAGTCGAGGGTAACTGAGGCTGCCTCTCCCTTTAGGCCTTCAACCTGAAGCATTAGATATATTTTCATCCTTTAGTTTCTTGAGCAAACAAAGCAAACAGTGCTCTCTAAACTGTCACAAGCACAATCATTTCCAGTGGTCGTTATTTGGCCAACTGCTAAGGAGTGAATCCTTCTCTCCGAATGCATCCAGCATTCGATCCAGGATCAATTGTGACTTGGCAATATCCCCAAGGGTTTGCTTATTAATCCCTTATGTCCTTAGGTTAGGGCCGTACCCTATTAACCCAACTTAACCAATACCTTAAGTTCTATTAATAGTAAATCATGGCGAATATGTTGCTCCAAATTATTGATTGGTCCTTTGCTTCCAAGCAAATACCTAATTCCCTTATCTTTGCAATTTTATAACAGGATGACTACTCATCCTCTTGCGAGTTAAACTTGTGCAAGAATCTACCAATCTCATTCCGAGGAATTGGCCATTCTCTTGTGATCAAACCACAAGATCATGCGACAGTGCAACTTGTTGTACAAGTGTCGCATCTAATCCATGGGACTATTTCACCCATCAAACGGCATCTTCTAATCGTGGAATCATGATTAGATAAGAAACAGGGCTTAGGGTACCTTCATATCCAATCCATTCCCGATTTCATTAGGCCGACATCATCGGTCATAGGGGTTCCAACTCAATCCGAGTTTCATCTTTTAAACGAGTGATCTTTAGGGTGGAAACCCTAGATCGTTTCCTGCAAGTGCGTCCAATGGTCCCTACATTCCGTGAATGTGGGCAGGACTTTAGGGTATGAGAGTTTTGGCTTGGCAACAAGTGTGACTAGGTCAAGTCCCTAACGTGCTAAACCCTAGTTAACACTTGGGATATATTGTATCGATTTAACCATCCTAGGTGAATCCTTTGCAGTTTAGGTGTCTTAGGTAATCCAGTTTACTTGTCTCATGACAAGGACGGACTATTCCTAAAGATATTGTCTTGATCAAAGAGGGGAAAAACTAGTTGCATTACGTCATAATTCACGTAAGCACACGATTCATTGCCTCTACGTATGATTAGATTTACAAACCCTAACTTTTCTTGTTAAGATCAAAGCGCATGTTAAGTTACGGCATAATTTCCATTGATCCTACTAGGACATGCATTCACGATTTATGCCATTAAGCTTTTAAGGTTTTATGTTAAAACGAACTATGTAGCCTTTCCCTAACTACATTTTTGAATGAAATTATTCGTACGACGAATCGCAATTAAATGAGATTTATGCCAATTGATGCTAGAGTTAACCTACTTCATTCAACCCTTAGAATCATTTCCATGCCTTGCAATTTTCTACGGTTGTTAGCGACTTTCTTAATGAATCATTACGAAGAAAGATTTGTCTAATAATGCGACATGTGATTTAATCTTTCCATGCATAATCGAAGGTGTACTACAAGAATTTGGTAGTCATTAGTTGTTCTAGATTCGTTACTTTGCAATGCACAAAGGCAACTTGCTGAAAAATGCTTAGACACCTTATGTTCTTTTTCGTTCATTCCTTTGAAAGTACAAATGACCAATCTCAATCGTGAATTACTTCTAGCAAATTTAAGATAACCAATTTATTTAAATCACATCAGCTAGGTGAATTTTGACAAGGATAAGTGCATCTTAATTTCATGAAATAACCATGCATAATTGCAATACTTTTACGTAAATCAAAAATAGGAAGAAAACCTGGACTTGTGGGTTCGGTGAAATATCCACATGAATATTAGGAGATGATCCTCCTGCATTGCACCTTGTGACTTTTTAGGGGCCATCGTGAATTCGACTTCTGGTTTGGCTTCATGGATTTCAAACTTCTTGCCTTGGCTCGCAGTCTTATGATCTTGGCCCGTCTCCCTCGTACGCACAATTTCCTTTGAGGTACAGCTTCCTTAACTGAAGTACCGACTTGCGAAATTAAGCTTTGGAAGGCCTCAGGGTTCTTGTGAAGGCCCTTGCAGAAACGGAGGCTTGAGAAATTCTTCTCCTTGAAATTCTGGCTAAGAATGGTTTTGTAGGCCTTTTGGAAAAGGGAACTTTAAATCCCAAGCCTAGGGGCTTGTGGATGATTGGTGGGAAGGGCTTTACACTTATTTTCTTCAAAATCCCGGGGTAAAGATCTTGTGAAAAAGAGGGTTTAAGGAAATCCTCTTCAATGGGCTTATGGGGGAAACCAAGTGGGAAGGGGCCTAAAGAAACCCTCTTCTTCTTTACCAAGAACCAAGCCTAGGGCCTTAGTAGCTTCCTTTGCTTCAAAGCCTGGGATGGGCTTATTGAGGAACTAATGGGAAGGCCTTATAGGCTTCCTCTTCGAAGCTCGGAGGAGTAAAGATGATTGGTGGGAAGGGGGTGATGAGCGTTTATATTCCAGTTGATGACAAATTGTTTTATTTATATTCTGTTCATGGGACCCCACATGTATTATGTTGTCTATAGAGCAGCGTCGCGAACCGTCTCTATAGACCTTGTGTTGTTCTAATGTCACTGTAACGTTTTTCTTTAAGTTTTGATGTGACAGATATACTGCTTACATCCCAAGTTGAGTTGAAGGAATTTCTTGGAGATTTTATCTTTTGTAGTGATGTCGCTTATCCTTATTTTACATGTTGTATATTAAGGAGTGATAAAGCTCTTCTAATGCCTCTAAATAGACTGTTGTAATTCCGGAGTGGTGTAGCTCCTAAGTGATGTAGCTCCTTCTCCATTGATGTTGTAATTCACGAGTGATGTAGCTCCTTTGATGCCTATGAATAGGCTCTTGTAAGTTCAACTTTGTAATTTTATATTTTGAATATTAATATAACTGTAGGCCTATATAGAGCTGTGGGTTTTTCCCTTAGCCCCCAAGGGTTTTTTCATCCATAGTAAGGGACCTTTATTTGAGTGAGAGTGTTAGTTATATATAGTCTGTCTATATATAGCGCCCTTGTTAGCTATATATAGTCTGTCTATATATACATCCCCAGGTCGCCTCTATATATTCCTATCATGTGTGCTCAGTTGATGCACTTCTGGGGTTCCACTTTCAGTGTCTCGTGTCTCTCTTCTCCTCTCTCTTCCTCCGTTCCTCGTCTCCCTCGCGTACTGTTCAACAATATAGTCCAGAGGTGACCGCAATTTTTATAACCTATCATATCTAGATTTTATATGTGACAACTAATCTAAGCATTTCAATGCACAATACAAAATATACAATGTAGAGTGGTCATGCAGGCAACATTTCCACATCAAGTGAATCCACAAACTGTGCTCCACAATAGATTGTTGTGTCATGGAAAATTTTGAGCAAGAGAGCTGAGGGTGAGCCATGGATCCAAACACCATTATAGATGAGATGGAGTATTTTGAGAACTTGCAAAGTATTATCTCAGTGGAGTACCGTAGCTTCTTCATGATCATATTTGATGTATAGTGGTTCAAAGTGGTATTGGAAGGAGCTGGGGTAACCGTTCGGCAAGGTCCATCTGGATTTTTGGAAATAGATTCGGGAGAAAAGGTGGATGGATCTATGTAGTACATTTGTCTTGCTAGCCCAGTGTTAACAAATGCATGATCTGTTTTGAATTTTTTCACGACACATAATAGTCACAAATGTTGAATCACTCTTATATGTGATTTTGAACATGTGATTTTCTATGAAAAAACCCCAACAACCTCGATGGTGGTATGCTGTACCTTCAGCTCCTCTGAGTGTGAGAGTGTATGATGAAAGCAATTTTACCAGTATAGATGAGGAGAGTATGCAGGTGGAGGGGTTGATATTGCAAGGGGTGGAGGTTGAAGAGGGCTTGGAGCATGTAGAGGAGGCAGATTTGGGTAACAATGACTGAAATATAGGAGGCCAAGAATTCTTTGAGAACAAAGTAGACTCCTCCTTCTGTGGTGACCTATCTATAGACCTTCCAGTGTATGCAGATTTGTGCCACGAGATTGACACGGGACCATGGGCTAGGCCATACTTGCTGCATCCACCTATTCAATTCATTGATGAATCACTTTTAAGGGTACTTTAGAATATGTACTTTAAGTTGCATCATTTTTTTACGAGTTAAATTACCGTACTTTACTTGAATCTTTATATTGATTATGCTAATATCATTTTTTGTCTATGCCTTGACGATATTTGGAGGGCAAGATGAGTCGAGGGATGAGAAACAAGGAGTTACACGAGATATTCACACATATGTCTCTAAATCAAATGGCCCGAGTCATAGATATGGAGAACTAGGAGTTGTCTTAGACACCAACGTGCTGTTCTGTGAGATCTACTTTGGCACACTCCGAAGGGTTTCTAGTAGATGAGATTGATGCTCCAGATTTGGCATGGATGGATGGAGTGTTTCTAGGGGTGTTGCAGAGATGTGGATGCTGTAAGCCTATGGTTGGCTCTTGATAGGGGTGCTACTCCTTGCTCTCCTATAGGTTCTAGAGAGGGTGGCTCATGTGGGTGTTGTGGAGGCAAGGATGCAGTGTCTTTGTCACGTCATTTTGGTGGAGACATGTCACCTCCAAGATTTTCACACCTATGGGGACATCTACTCTAATGACTCTAGCTTTTGCTTAGCCGTTTGTAGGTGGCACCCCTATGGGTGCTACTCTGAGAGATACTACCCCCATGGGTACACCAGATGTACAGGGATCTCCTAGTTATGCCCAAGAGCACGGTTGTAGGGAGGAGAGAATACACCTTAGAAGTACTTGAGAGGGGTATGGTTACCTCGTACATGATAGAACAGGTGCTATGATCATGAATCATAAGGGGAGGAGGGTGATGTCTCGCATGAGAGAGTTATGCAAAAGAAGTTTTGCGACACAAGGTCTTGGACCATTGATAGAATATACTTGAGGACAGCAAGGACTATATAGTGGTATCCTTGCATGAGGAGTTTTCAGTACCTACCGCATGGGAGAGGTTTTTCAATGGGTGGATGATGGAGTGCATGCGTGCGTACATGTCACATAGACGATCGGATGCACGCAATGCACTTAAGGGTTACACCTCAAAGCCCGAGTGGCTAGACACTGATGATCGGAGAAGACTCATAGAGGAGGCTATAGATTGTCAAGAACATTGGCAATAGTAGCGGGAGTTAGTGAGGGCATGATTGGAGGCAGGGGTCATACATTATCTGGGGAGTGGCAGCCACAAAACTTATCTAGAGGACTTTGTAAGTTTTTCTTTTGTTCTTCTTGCTTTCTTATTTGCAATATCACTTGCACTGACAATCTTGTTTCTAACAATTGTATTCTATTTTCTTTGTAGCACTACATCACAAACTACAATCCCATTGGCTTGGAGACTTGATATGCAGAGAGACACGGTCTCACTGTATTGATCGATAGATGTATGCATGTGGCAGCCCATTAAGTCAATCATCTTTCTTGTCCGTAGTTATAATTTTTTTAAAAATTCATTATGTATGGTGGAATGATGTTTATTTGCTCATTTTGCAAAGTTCATTTGATGCTTCTTTGCGTCGAAAAAAGCTTTCTGATGTTAAGGATCTGTAGCTCATGCTTGGATTCATGGAGTGTAGACCCTCTTCTTTTTGGGTCCTGTGATCTGTGCTAGCATCTTCCATGTAGTATTCCTTAGATGTACTTATCATCCTTTGTATCTTATAATAATTCCATGATTTTTCATCAACGATATTGTACTTATTCTATGTATCAATCTTGTGGGTTCAAGTACATATTGCTCTCATCTTGACAATCATTGCATACCCAACATCTAATTCATTTGTAGAATATTATATAGCACATGGTGCTATATGCCACAAATTCTTTTTCTTTGTAACCATCACCATCACTAATTTACTATATGTGTCGCTATTGTCATCACAATATATGTTGCAAACTGTCGCTATATGCGTCACAAAAGTGACAAAAATAGCGATTCAACTAGTGACGGTTTTGAAGAGACACTTATGCCGATGCATTTAATGATGACAGGAGATATTTTGATGAACATCTGCACCTCTTTGAACATTGGTATGAGTCTTGTACCTTGTAGTGATACCCTATACCTCAACGCGTTCAAAAAATGACAAGCCTTGGAGAGCTCTCAAATCTTAGTGAATTGATATATAAACAATTTCTAACTCTTGAACGGATGCTGAAATATGCCTAAAGTATTAATTTGACTCTAGATGCCCAAAAAAGTGTGGTCTTCAACACTTTCTCAACCACTCCAAGCTTGCAAATATGGCTCATTGATTGGAGGTTATATGAGAGAGATATCCAAAGGTGTACTCCATGATAAGGATGCCTTATAGAGTCTTGTGCTTGTGGTTCATAGCTCCTTGCCTAAACACTACTCTGAGAGACAATGAAAAGATAGGGAGAGAGAGAGAGAGAGAGAGAGAGAGAGAGAGAGAGAGAGAGAGAGAGAGAGAGATTGACATCTTGTAAGACACACAATATAGAGAGAATACAAAAAATATAAAATTTTAAAATTCTAATCTCGACTATTATACTCTACTAGGACTAAAGAGAGAGCACAACATACATTGTATATAAGCAACCCATAGCATAAACATGCTAGCTAGAAAGATCACTAGATAGATATCTAATAACTCTAGCAAGTGGAGTAACTAGTGTCTAACTATAAAGTATCATTGGAAATATATATCAATGTAGGTATAAATCACACTAGTTATATAAATGCAAAAATAAGGATCCAACTATATGAGTGTCAGCTTGTGCTGAGCTTAACATATTAACATCTTAGGGATATGATACATAGAAATGTTGTAGTTAGAGAAATTATGAAGAGAGGTTTTTTATTCGATAGCAAGAAAAATATATAGTCTTTGTGGGCTAAAATAGCAATGACTACCTAATAGAAAAAGGCCACCATGACTTTGGGTTTTTTGATATAGGGATTAACCCCATAAGGCAATCCATTGTTGGTCTATTTGGAGCATTTTACAATTCTACCATGTCAATATAATGGAAGCATTCCTTAGTAGATATACAAACAATAGATAAGGAGGGGATCATTGTTGGTCTGATGCATAGTATCAACCCAATCTGGAAATTGCAATTGCTCAAAGTGAAAACTGTAAACAAACAAGAGAAGGGATACGTGAAGCAACCAGGAGCACACACACGCACACATTGGAGACTTGACCACATAGAGAAGTAGGGTTGAAATTGTGTTCTTCCTTTTTCTTCTTCCTCCACATAATAGAAGAACTTTCTCTACATGAAAATAACCCTACCATGCTAAGAAACTAATACAAAAGCAAGGAAATAACACACAAATCTATGTATATGGCTTTGCCATTGATCTCATAATATGAAAGAAACCACAAAGCTCTCTCTTAACAAAAAATAGACTCATTAACTTCATCATCTTCATTAGATATATCCATATTGACTACAAAAAACAAGGGAAACGAGAAAATAGCATTTTTATAAACTAGAGAAGAGAGAATTTTGCATCAGATAAGGAAGAATGTGTGGGAGTTGAAATATCATTTTAATACATTTTTACCATATAGAAAGGTTTACTATAAAGGGGTTATTTATAGATTGAATAGAAAATGGTTATATTTTATTTAGGAAAAATTCACAAACAATAATATTTATACATAAACCTTGAACACACGTGATGTAGAGGATATACATTTAGTAACTTCCCCAAGAGGAAGAACCACTATCTAACATAAAAAACTTACAAAACTATTAGCAAAAACAACTTCAATGATGATGATGAGACCTAGCTGTGATAGGGTATAGGGACTTTAGATCCATGATGACTAGAGTAAGGTAAGGGAACTCTTGCCAGGAATATAGTGGCACATTGAAAAACTTGCATATTCTCCAAAAGATAGAGTTTTTTCTTCAACAAGGGAACTCCCAACATACCAAGTAAGATCCTCATCATCAAGAAGAAGTAGATTTCCTCAAATATACATATAAGACATAAGCATGGTTATGACCATATGATTTGGGAACTTAGACTTACTTATACTCATAGCATTGGGCTTTAACAAATGCATTTTTTTCATGGTAAGAACCCTCTTTTCAAAGGACTCAATTGAGGTAAGAATTAATGGTGTCTTTGTTGAGATGTAGAGAGAGAAGATATGTAGAGATGTAAGAGAGAGGGAAGAGACACACCATATACACTCCCAAAGACTTTCATCATACTGATCACAATCTTCATATATATAGGTGAGGCCTAGTCTAGATAGGGTGAGCTATATATAGCTCCAACACCCCCACTCAAATAAAGGTATTTAGCTACGGATGAAAAAACCCTTGAGAAGCACAAGGGAAAAACTCGAGCTCCTATATACAAATATACAAACATGATCAAGAAGGATTGTTGTGTGCATGTAAAGTGAATATGTGCATGTGAAGTGAAACTGAATATGTATGTATAAAGATGACCAAGAGGTCTGAGGTGTTGTGTATGTGTGAAGTGTATGGTGCCTACAAGGAGTATGTACAATGGCATTGCAATGTCATAGTAGATTAATTCCCAAAGATTGAAGTTGAGACAACTCCAAGTTTCGAGCATAGCAAAGTGAAGCATGCTTCATTTAAGTCCTTTGGTGAATATATCTATAATCATTTGATCACTTGGACAATATTCAATCATGATGGTGCCTTTCTTTACTTGAGAGTGGATTTTTGGAGTTGATTTAATGTGAAAAGAAGCCTCAGGAGGCATTGTTAAATGACCAATGATTGAGAATAAGCCTCACTCACTACTCAATAATGAGACATTAAGGAGTGCTATATAGGGTTTTGACTTTGTTATTATTCAACACAAAACAAAAAATTTAATTGTCTCACCAACACGATGTCGTGCCATTATGCAATCACAATGTGAAAAACTCTAGAGTGCATTGTCATTCAACATTCTTATTGATCTAGAGAGCCAATGCCATATTAGTCATCATTAATGTCAATGTTCGTAGTGTGGATGGTTCAAAATTACTAGATTTTTAGACAAGTTTGGCCAGCTTTTAATATTTTAGATATTATTTCTTGTAAATATCCAAAATTTGTAAACAACATCTAGACCAAGATAACAGGTAAAAAAAGCAAGTGGCTTTTAGTCATTTTGGGGGGATTTTATACAAAAAGAAGGATTGGCAAAATCATGCGATGTGCAATCACAGTTTTCAAGTAGTGAATAACATTCCGAACTAGGAGAAGAAGAAGGAATGATCTGGGAGAATTCTAGTTAGGCGTCATGGTACTTTACCCCCTTTTTCAAATACAATGGAAGCATCGGATTGGCCATTTGAGTAGCAGAGAGAGGAAGTTATTATTTTATTTATGTTTTTGTCTACAAGAAATTTATCTTCTCAAGATGCAGTAATAAATTGACAGGCTTCACCCCTATGAGTGTTCTTCTACATCTTCTATTTCTTTAAACCCCTTCTCTTCCGTCTACTCCTCTCCCTGAATCTCCCTTCACCCTACTGTCTCTTATCCTCGTGGTAGACTTTCTACCCCAAACACTCTGACAACGGTGAACCCGAAGTAAAAGTCGGCAGTAGGTGTGTAAAGATGGGGGATTCTGCACGTTCAAGTAGTGGTGATGCTTTACAACAGATGATTTCTTTGTTGCAACAGCAACAACAGCATCAGTTGTTGTTACAAGAGAAAATGCAAACTGGACAGGAAGTAGAAATAATTGATTCCTTAGCTAGCTGTGAATGCATTGTAGGCAGTGGGATAGGCATTGAAGCAATTTAAGGGTCAAAATGTTTCGTTCATCCGGATGTATGAATAAAAGATGTTGACTCCATGGATACTGTAGTATCCATGGAGTCGGTATTTCTCCCATTTGGCCATGCATGCATTGCATGATTGGATTAATGAGCTACATAGAAGAGATGCTAATTCGGTAGCTTTTAAGAAAGCTTTGAGAGAAGAGTTTTTCTTGGAAGATGTAGGCTTGGTAACTAAAAAGATGTTTACATATTGGATTGAAAAGCCCAATAAAGAATTGAATACTACAACTTTGCTTCATGAATTTGAAAGTTACAGTTGGATGCCGATGAGCACCAATCATTGGAGAGTCGGAAAATTAATCTCTTTCTAAAGGTTGTAGATCTTATCTTGTAGGAGAAGCTAACTCATCATTTAGAAGATACCTCTTCTGAAATGAGATTGAAATCAGATTGGGCTAATGTTATTGAGACAGTGCATAAGTTGGTAAAGAGAGAGCCGATGAAATTAAGATGGGATACTAGCATCACTCCTGCCAGTGCTCAAAAGAGGGGGTTAAAATTGCAACCAAAGCGCTTGTAGCTATGGCGTAACAATTGGTTATACCTGTTGGTCCGACTCTTAAAGGTGATGCTATGGATGAATTAATCAAAGGTATGCGTGATTTGAGGCTGAATTTGATAGAAATCTATGCAAAGGTTAAGTAGTGGGAGGTTAAGGTAGAAGAGAAGGCTCGGGCAACATCCCAAAGACTGTACAAAGAAGGATATAAGAGGAGATGCATTTGGTGTGACAGTTTACAGTATGAAAAGGGAGACTATACAACCTACTGTGAAGCAAAAGCAAAAAGGTTAGTGTTTTGGAAAGATGGAAAAATACATGCAACAGAAGCTAGTCTTCCACAATAGAGCCAAATTTTGGAAATGGTGGCATGCAGAAGAGGTTGGAAGAGATGGCTACAAGGACATCATTTCTTGCCATAGATGTAGCCATATATGGGTTGAGAATTAAAAGGACTAATGAAGCTTGTAAAGCAAGCATGGCCAAAGCAAAATCTTGTGTTTGGATGCAAGATACAAGCTAGAGTATATGAGGGAGAAGAGGATGGAGTGCACTAGTGGATTCATTTTCACCCTATGCTTATTTGGCTGAGGTTCATAATCAAGAAGATCTTATGATGGGACCACGAAAAATGGGCCAGCATTGGCTATGGTAGTAGTTAGACCACATGCACACAACAGACACCTCCACTAGCACACGGCCTGATGGGCCAGGAGTGTCTGTAGTAATAACTAAATGCACACTAGATACATCTAATATTGTGTTTGTAGTTGGATAAGAGTCCAACGGCACCTTTCCCAAAACCCCTCAAAGGGGATATCCCACACATATTGACAATAAGTGCCACATATCACAAACATAGGAGGCACCCCATCGGTTGGTTGTCGTGACCCCACTGCAACTCTCCTACATCTTGGGGATTGGCCCCTCAATGCATTGCTTTTACATATAAACACATTTGTACAAAACTCCTCTTGTTTTTTCAGCAAGATCTAGGAGATACCATATTTCCTCACCAATGATTTCCCCCAAGAAATGAACGGCTAACCTACGAAAAGGGGAATCTCACCTGTGGGTCAACTATAATTCAAACGATCTAAACTTATATTATTTCAGCCCTCAAACTGTTGCACAAAACCCTTCTCCCCCTTACCGTTTAAGCTTTGCTTCGTTGCATAGGTGTGTAGAGATTATTTTGTCATGGTTTAATATATAAAAAGCAACAAATCACACATTGCGATAAAAAGATAGGGAAAAATTAGTCCAAACCTCACGCTTTGCCACTATCATACATCCACAACCACTTATTATATTTTTCCATTATTTTTCTAAGGCATATTCCTATTTTTCTCTTATTTTACTCTATTTTTCTAATTAAAAATTGTTATTTTTTTAGAGTTGTGGCTCTTCATTCTTAGAACAACAAACATATAGACTTTATTGGCATTTTATCCCATGTGTATTGGTTTATCCCACCCAAAAACACCAAAAATCCCATTTTTCTCATAAAAACCGTGCTTTACGGGTTTCTAAAAATTATTTGCGGCATTATGACTTTATGTTTTCTAATTTTTTTATCATGCAAGCATAGAACAAACAGTAAACAACATTTCTACCAATTTTCACTCCATAAGAACAAATTGACTCAATCAAATATACAAAACAAGCAATTTTCCTTTGTAAAGTAGAATTACCGGTTTTTTTCTTCTTTGCGGGTTTTAAAATCTGATGCAGGACTATAGATCAGCCCTCATTCAAGGCTTAGTCCACCTTTGGATAGCCAATTCTAACCCTCCATTGATCCGGGAGTGATCCGGTAGTACCATGCTGGACAAGCATCCTTCAATCGGTTCTCTTCTTGATTCTTCCCACATGAATTGCCTCTTGGAAGAGAGAGAGAGGGAGGAGAGAGAAATACTGATTTTTATTCTACATCTTCAGGCAACCATTGAAGGAACAGAGACCGACGATGTGGAGCGTAGCCAGGAGGGAAAACATCTATCAAATCTGTTGGGGGGTTACATTGAGGCTCTCCAACCCCCCTCCAAGAAATCGTCTCCATCCATGGCATCGCTTTCTGCAGCCACAAAAACAAATGCCCCCCCAACGAAAATCAAATTTGGGGCCCCCCAAAGGGAGCCCCTAAGGGTCACACCCTTTCGGATCTCCTAAAGCTCTTTACACTTGGCCATTTTGGTCCTTGGCCTCCCATCCGACCTATCTCCCACGATTGGCCTCGGATTTGGCCACTAAAAATTTTTGGGCATTTGTCTCAAAGTCCAACACTAGCGGGCATCTCCAGAATCCCATCTGATAGTCACAAAAATTATGAAAATTCCCCAACTGTCGCTTGGTGGGTCTTTAAAGCACTTTCGGGAATTGTCGCCTAAAATCGTACTGATTGCAACTGTCGCCTTCGACGAAGTCTATTTTTCTCTGAAATTCCAAATTTTTGGCTATTTTTAAGCACTTCTCGGGGTCAAAAATCATGCGTCATTTGTGACCACAGGATAGGGTGACTCAACCCGTGGAATCCCATGAACAGATCTGCACAAAAACAACCAAAGGAAGCATCAAGTTGATACAAAATAGATACGCATCAAAGCACATCACAACTCTCACCGTACCCCCTAACAAAACTAAGGCATGAAATCCACGAGGAGTAGGCCTAGCATAATCTGATGAAAAGCCTAAAGCTAGTCACTAACCAATTGTTCCAACAAACCCAAGCTCAGAAGAACTATCAAAGAGGTCATCCTAAGTGGTGGTCTGAACTACCTACCTAACTAAGGACAACTCAACTAGGAGCTCCTACTAGGCGAGGACTCCTATAGCCTGATCAAAAAATATTATCTTTTAGCACATTGGTCCTTTAGCCTCTTAGTTTCCATACTCGGGCGTGTAAAAATGAGGGAGCTGAGTGTAGTGACCCAGGGAGAACAAGGCATCGACCTCAGGTCCTTTCTCAGTACCCAAGAACCTACCAAACCCTCGCAAGGCAACACTTAATCATTTTCTAATGCTCACTTTTATTTTCGCTCCAACCTTCTTTTATTCTTACTTTTCCAGCTAGATGCCACCCCTAGGAAGACAAGGCATCGATCCGCGTTTGACTCGTCCCTATGAACCTACCAAGCCCTTGCAAGGCGATAAACAACTACTCAAGGATTTTTCTTTCTTCCCTTTTCAAAAACATTTTATAGGGGTTAGAGCCCCTTTTTACACACCTCCATATATTTATTTTTAGCTAGATTTAGAACTTGTTTTTCTCTTGATATTTAAGTGCAAGCTTCTCTAACTACCTCACAACTAACAGAAACTCCTAAAATGGCAGCCTAGCAGGTCAACAGAACATGGTCACTAGAACTTCATTCGAAAACATGTCTTTCAGTGCCTAACAATGCCTTTACAAGAGGCAACGACTACGTAGATCTCCCAGAGACTTACCGATCTAAACATGGGACTTCATGCCTCGATTTTCGATCTCCAATAAGTAGAAAGAAACTATCCCCTTTACATACACATGCATCATTATTTGCTTAAGGGAAAAGACTTGGAAAGGGGACGAAACCACTTGTAATGGCCACAAGAAGCTCCTTCACAGCAAAGGCCCCCTCCAGCGACTTCATCAACCTGTATGACGCTATCACTAAAACAACAAACCATTAACCATACATGCACCAAACAGACATAGGGCCCTCTTGGCCTAAAGAAACAGCACATTTGTACTACAAACTAACTGGCCCTCTTGGCC
The DNA here is from genome assembly GCF_053477565.2 of Lygodium microphyllum. Lineage (NCBI taxonomy): Eukaryota > Viridiplantae > Streptophyta > Polypodiopsida > Schizaeales > Lygodiaceae > Lygodium > Lygodium microphyllum. The sequence continues at coordinate 72,607,768 of NC_141141.1, forward strand.
TAAAGAAATCAAACATTAAAACCTTAAAACAACTGGCCCTCTTGGCCTAAAGAAATCAAACAAACCAGCTCATATAGATCGCTCCTTAGAAGAAGGTAGATATACGAAAATATGCTCTATTCCAAGGGGAAAAATAAGGCTCTCAGCCCTAAACTAAATACATCAAGCTGTGACCCATACCTCCTGCATATATAGCAAGAGGCGTACGCATAACATGTCGTTTGATCAATCTATGGGTCCATGATAATAGTGCTAGATGGGTCTCGGCTACTCTTTGCATTACCTATATTTACCATCGCCTCCCATATAACACGTGGTCTGATAGCATTCCCGACAAATGACCAAGTCTTGTCTCATTATCAAGAGCAACATCCGGACTAGGACCACAGTTGAAGAAGAGGTCCTCTTCATAAGCAAAATTGGCTAGGGAATCCACAAACTATTTCCAAGAACATGGAATCAGCTGAAGAGATATGCTCTCAAATTCATCAAGTAGGGTTATAGTATTTCGATGATACATATGAAGGATAGGATTCCGAATTGTATATGTCTCATTGAATTTATTTAAGATCAGCTGGGAATCCCATCTTACTAACAACTATTGAATACTACCTTTCCTGGCAATATTCAGTCCCATAATCAAGGCTTTATACTCCACCATGTTGTTAGTGAATCCTACCTTGAGATAAGCAGCTCGTTTCATTATAACTCTACATTGGGGATCTCAGATAACTACTCCAACACTCCCTTTTTTATTAGAATCCCTGGATGCCCCATCAAAATATAATGTGTACATCCACAATGGGTTTACACAGCTAGCCATCCACACCTCCCCTATTTGTAATTATGATAGTCAAAATTCAACATATTGAGAGGATGAACTGACGGCTCCATCATGCCTTCATCATTAAAGACTATAGGGACACTCGTCAAAATTTGCAAACAGTGATGACAGAAGACCTTATCTCCCGAATGAATATCATGTCATCTTGCTCAGTCACTTTATAGCCTTTATTCCACCAAATGAGCTTTCCCTGATGATATCGCTGCTCTAAGTATGGGTGCTCCAAATAAGGGATTAGTCAACCCATCAGCCTCTATCGTTGTTTCATTGCAGATATTTTATCAAATGCATATAGACCTGCAAGGCATTTATGTCATTAGCACATTCAAAAATAATAAGGTTTAATCTTATTAAGATTAACCTTATTCAGAAATAATAAGGTTAAATCCTATCAAGATTAAACTTATTCTTAAACTCCACACCCTCAAGATCTACCAATAATGTTGTGGATTTATTCTTTCCAATCATCCTAACAATCCTATAAGGATCGTTGCATTTGGGCTCCAGCTTTCCTAGAAATAATTCTCTACGCACATCATAGTACAACACTAGCTATCCTTTCTTAAAATTGTATTTCTTTGCTTTTAGGTCATGGAGTTGCTTCATCTGACGCTTGGTCACCTCTGCAATTTAATCTCATCAAGGTGTGCCAGAGTCCTAAAGTGCTCTAAGAGGGCATCGTCATCCCCCAAAGAATGATTGATCGCAAATCCTTATCGTCGACTGCTCGATCTCTAAAGGGAGGACGCACTCCTCTCCATATACTAACTTGAATGGGGTGTGACCAGTAGCTCGTTTGAACGTCGTATTGTATGCCCACACTGCCACGTATAACTTTTTGTCACAATCTTGTTTCTTTTCTCATACTACCTCAGACAGAATGCCCACAAGCTGCTTGTTGATACTCTCGGCCTGCCCATTGGCTTGTGGGTTATAGGGGGTTGTTTTATTGTGCTTGATGTGCCAAGCCTCAGTCACAGGCTTTTTATCACTTTGTTCAAAAAATGTTTCCTCCGGTCGGATACTATTTCTTTTGGTGGACCAAATCGACATACTATTTGCTCTTATAGGAAACTGGCAATTTCCTTTGCATCATCTTTCCATGTTACAAGTGCTTTTGACCACTTAGTAAAATAATCAATCACTACGATAATATATATTTTTTGTGCAGTGGATGACAGAGTAATGGGGCCCACGAAGTCAATCCCCCACTTCTCGAATGGAAGGATCGCCATAATAGGAGTGAGTGGTAGCTTCCTATTCTCTCGGCTTTCATGTCATTGACAGATGTCGCATCTTTCAACATACTCAAATGTGTCCTGGAAGATGGCCAGCTACTAATATCCTACCCTCAAGGCTTTTTGTGCAGTTAGCCACCCAGCAAAATGACCTCCGCAAGCAAAGTCATGGCACTCTTCTAAGATGAAAGGGACCTCATCAGGCATTATGCATTGGCAGTAGATATCATCTACCCCTTGCCAATACAACATGCCTACGATTACTGTGAATTTTAAAGCTTGCTGCTTGATCTTCTACTTTTCTGACTTTGATAGAGCAGCTCCAGTCTCTCTCGTCAACAAATAATGCATTATCGTCACATACTAGGAGGGAATAAATGTCGTGTCAATCTTGAACAATGAGTCCCAGTCACATTGCCTTCAGCGAGAGCTTCCTTTGGCTCCCCAAAGTCCACAAGGCACTCTACGATACCCTGCAACCTAGGTGGCTTTCTCTTAACCTCATAGTCAAACTCCTACAAAGTGATTAACCGCTTTGGCAAACAGTTAGGCAGTTGTAGCTTAATCATCAGTAGTCGTAGCTCTTTCGTCTTCATACAAAGGACAACCTTCTCATAAAGGATATAGTGCCTGAACTTTTTAGTTGCAAATACCATCACAAGGCACAACTTTCCCATATAAGTATAATTAACTTCAGATACACCCAGCTTCTAACTACCAAAAGCAATCAGGTGATACCACTTCTCTTCCCACATCTGTGCTAAAAAGTAACTAATGCTATGCATGGTAGCTACTGAAAATATATTTAAAAAATTTCCCCTCTTCAGTGATTTCAGCACAGGTGCTCTTTCGAGTTTCTACTTTACATCCTCGAAAGCTACCTTAAAAGGGTCACTCCACATAAACTAACAATTAAAGGATAACAGACTTGCCAATGGTAACATTATTTTTGCCAACGCATTTACGAATCATGGATAATATCCAACTAATGACAAAAAGTTGTGGACTTCTTTGGGGGTGCGTGGCAGACTCATGGTGACTATAGCTTTGATCTTTTTAGGATTCGTCGCAATCCCTACCGAGCTAACTACATGGCCCATCAGGATCCCATAAGGTATGCCAAAAATGCACTTCCTAGGATTGAGAGCTATGCAAAATTGTGTGCACTGCTCAAAACATTTTTGTAAAATAATCAACTGCCTTTCTCTCATGGTGGCTATCCCTAAATCTTCAATAAATACCTTCAGCACCTCAGGCAAAATGTCACCAAAGGTCTTATCAGTAGTTCATTTCCAAGAACTAGGCGCATTGCATAGACCAAATGCCATCACATAATACACAAGGGTCCCAAAGACTATTATGAACGTTGTTTTGAGCTTATCCTCTTCTCTGATTTCCATCTGATTATAGCCTGAAAAGCAATCCATGAATGAATATATCTCCCTATCTATCAACTGATCCAAATTCTTGTTGATAAAGGGCACTGAGAAGTAATCCTTAACTGTTTGCTTATTCAACTCTCAAAAGTCCACACACATACGGATTTGATTATTTTTCGTCTTCCTGATCACAACTGGTGAACACCATTCAGTGTGCTACACAAGGAAGATCAAACTTGCTTTCTATCATTTCTGTAACTCCTCGAACAGCCCATTCCGCAACTCAAATGGCATACACCTGACTTTCTATCACATAGGGAAGCTTCTTTCCTTCAACGAAATGTTATGGACAGCAAGGCTGGGAGGAATGCCCCTAAGTTCATCGTAACTCCAAGCAAAAATATCGCGAAACTCTTGGATCACAGTGACATAATCCTCCCGTTCCTCCACACTAAGCATAGACCCTAGCTTTATTGGCCGCTCATCGTCAGGAGTACCAAGGTCTAGCTCAATAACATTTGTGTCCCTTATCTATCTTGAGCTTCTAATGATTCGTTCAACATTACTTGATAGATGTCTTCTCTGGTCGATCCCTCTTTGGATTCATCAATCGACGACATCTCACTTGTAGATACATCTTCCCTTGTCTCTAACTCTATAGAAGAGAGGGGAGCTCGCTTACTTTGAGGTGTTTCAGGATATCCATCACGACTACCACACGTTTAGCACCTCTGCCAAAATCAATCTACCATCGAGTATATCTATTTGACAGTTTGCTTGCAAAATTCAAGGTCGACCAAGCAATAATTGGTAACTTGGACGCCCTGCAAATCGGATTACCCTAAAGTCCAACAGGCATTCTATGTTGGCAATTGTCACGTGGACTTTAGTAATGTAGCCCTTCGATTGTCTCAGACTATCATCAGCCATTTTAAGGATTGTGGAGGCATATTTTTGAATCGCAAGACCCAACCTCTCCATCAATTCCGAACTCATAATATTAACCAAGGATCCTATGTCAACGATAGCATTATCCACTAGAATCCCATCAACATAGGCTACAACCCTTGGACATTGCTTTTCGATATGTTCAAACCAATCATCCCCTACCCGCACTATTCCCAAGGGTTCTACGATATAACTTGTATGCAATATCTTTTTAAATTCTTTGCATACTCCTAGCGACAGCTTGATTAGCTGCAAAAGATTCACATTTGGTTTAACATCGCCAAGGGAGCTAGCTAAATCAAATTAGTGATAATTCACTAAAGCTGGCTTCTCACGCCAAACCATCTGCTCTTTAGGACATTGCACCGGCTTTATTGTCTCTTTTTAAACTCTCACATTCTTTCTCGATGCCTCTTTATCTCTCTTGGCATTAGCCTTACTCTCTATAAGCTTCAGAGGTCCCCCTTCCTTGTTAGGCTTTAGAACTTGCATTCCTTTATCATCCTCCCTAGGGATTCTGTCGACAGTTTTTATATTATCTTTGTCTCCTTCTCTATGTTTTTTGCCTCTTGTTACGGCACGTAGGCTAGAAGCTTCGGTGCCATTAACTTGCACAGCCTCGATGAGGCTAACCCCACTATCGCTTGGCAGCTCCTCGATAGTGGCCTTACCCCTTTGGAGTATTTGTTTCGGCCCATCATCCTATTGAAAAATTGTTTCCTTGCGCACGATGATTAACAAGCCCTGGTTGCCGACTACCTTGCTTGAGAGAACTGATCTTGCTACAATAGATGGCCGCTAAATAGATGGACTTCCCACAAAATTTGCACTTGACATTTGGGCAATTACATGGATAATGTTGCCCACCACACCATTTGCAGCTAAATCTAGAGGGTGCACCCTCTTCAGGGCATCAACTCCCTATCAGATTCTGTTTTTTCTTTAAGAAATTAATGTCAACGGCTGATTGCCAATATTGTTTAGAGATCATATCCGTGTAGTGCTTCATCAAACTCGACTCATAGTCCTAATCATCTACCCGTCGGTCCCTTGGATTCCGCACAATTTGATTAGGCATTGGTTGCATTGGTTTTTCCTATAATCCTCATACTTGGAAGTTGTCTAGATTTTAATGTGAACACAAGGTAATTGCATATTGATGAAAAGCTATGATAGAATCCGCCCCCCTTCCTCCACGCTAGTTGTAAATATTTTTCTCATGAGAACATATATGCATTTAAGTATTCATTCCCCTCCCCCCATCTTCCCCCCACCCATCCCCTTCCCATCCCACACACACCCCCTGCTCCCCCCCTCCCATCGCCCCCCTAAAAAAGTGTGCTTTTGAAAATTTTTGAATTAAAAAACCCCTAATGTAAATTTTACATGAGGTGCATTTATAAACCCCTTCTATTTTTGAAAACCTATAAGTCAACATAATAAAAATTACCCTTTCTTTTTAACTCACATGGTATATTACATGTTCTATAAGGTGACCCCTGTTGAGATGACAAGCTCAACACGTACAGACATTGATGATGGACCGCCTGGCTAGATGAGCCCTCACGTCTACACTTAGCACGTTGGTGATCATTATGATACTCACATGGCTATTGACTTATCACTTATTATATTTAGTTTGTTACACCTACCTACAACTGGCAAATATATAACGCCACTTGATTAGTGTAGTCTGTTATGCACTGTTTGACTTAGAATGCCACTTTCCTTTATGTTGTATCTTATCTATACTTTGAGTACATTGTATAGTGTGTGGAAGAAGAAGAGGAAACCAGCAAGAATACGTTTTGGCATCCATCTCTCTTCTTGTGTTCTTGAGTGAGCTTCCTCTTGTATATACAGTGTGTGTTTGGCACAGCAGGTCAAGCACATCCCCCCATCACGCGATTCTTGACATGGTATTAGAGCCACACCACTGAGAGAGGCTGATTTTGAAGGATAAAGTGAAGGAGAAGAAGCAAGGTTCGAGCAAGCAAGCAATGGGTAAGAAGCTCTCCCATTCTTCCACTCTCTCTCTTGGATAGTGCCTGTGGAGGCCCAAAAGCAGGGTCGAGAAAAAATCTCAGATTGCTATGAGATTTGGTATGCGAGTGGATCACTGTATATTCCGTAGTTATTTTGGGCGTCTGAGGCCATTTCAAGCCCCGTTTTAGAGCCGCAAGGTTGCACATAGCAGTTTCAGGGTACACTGTGATTTCGGCTGTATTGACCGAAAGTGGGTGCATAGATTACAGATTGCGAATCTGTAATTTTCGAGGTGTTTGCAGGAAGCAAACATAAGGTTTATCTACAAAAAAGTTGTAGATTACATGTACTATTGAGCAATTAGTGAAAAAGATTGCTTGGTGTATTGCTTTGCACGTGTTGTGAAAGATTGCAAAAGACTAGCTTGCTGTGTTGTTTCATTGTTTGTGATGATGGCAGAGAACAATGGAAATTTCATTATTAAGAAGCTCGATAATAACAACTACCCTTCATGGAAGTTTTGTGTGACGAACTTTCTCATTGGAAAGGGCCTTTATGAGTTTTTTTCAGGTGAAGGAAATGAGCCAAAGCTGGGTATCCCTCCGACTACAGATGAGTTAAAAGCATGGAAAGAGTGGAATGTGAAAGACCAAAAGGTGATGTACTAGCTATCTGCAGTCATTGATAATACTATGCTGGGACATATTAGGAATGCAAAAACTTCACATGCAGCTTGGATAATTTTTGAGAGCATGTTTTCAGTAAATACAAAGGCACGAAAGATTCAACTCAAGCAAGAGTTGAATGACTTGAAGAAAGGAAAAATGCATGTCAATGAGTATGTGTTGAAGGTGAGGAGCATTGCAGATGCTTTAGCTGCGATTGATGCAATGCCGGATGATGATGATTTGGTTTCATCCACTCTGAGTGGCCTTAACAATGAGAAGGCATGGAAATCATTTGTTACTTTAGTATATGTACGCAAGCCATTTCCGGATTTTGATGAGCTGATCTCTCTCGTGATTACTGAAGAGATTAATATGCAGGGTGATTCATCTGAAAGAAATGGTGAACAGGTCCAAGCATTTTACTCGAGTTCAGGAAGGGGACGTGGTAAATCCTCTTTGAGAGGTCATGGTATGGGACATGCTGGCAATAACCAGCAAAAAAGGTTCAATCAACAGTTTTGTGAAATGTAGGTTTCTGGAGGCATAGAAAACTTTAGAGGCAGGGGGAGCTCTAAAGAAAGAGGTGGATAGAAGAACAGAGGCTCTGGAAATTTTGCTATTGTTTGCCATTATTGTGGTAAAATAGGACCTATTACAGCCAATTGTTATGCTAAGAAGCATGATATTCGCAGTGGTAAATTGTAGCAAGAAAACTATGCATCATCTTCACGACAGAATGAAGACAAAAATGAGTGTTTGTTTGTTACGCAGTATATGATGAATGTAGTTATAGGATGTAATGTATCCACCTATTCCCTTCAGGACACGTCTTAGCAGTCCATCGGAAAGGAGATCTAGAAAGCTCTGCCTGGCACTCCCTCGGAATGTCACCAGGTTTGCAATCTAGGACTTTTTGCGTCTGCCACGTAGCAGAAGTATTCTGGCCGTTCCCACTTAGGACCGACCTGAATTAGGGTTTTCCCTAATGGTCATTTCCTAAACGGCAACTAGTATCGAACCCTGGGCGAACTACTTTACGCAGAAATGCCAGGACCAAAGCGGATTCACACTGCACTTGGTTCAAGGAGAATTGGAAATGAGAGGGATGCAAAGCTCAACCTCTCTGCCATAAGGCATAGTCCCATTCCGTTCCCCTAAAACAACATAAATTGGGATTATTATAACTTAAACTCTAGGTCACCGCCCTTGCTATTCGTGTCCTTTGAACGATCTTCTTGCTATCATTTACAATTGAGAAAAGTTACCGGCCAACCGGGACCACGCATCCGTAGGACGGATCCATGGCCACATCCACCGCACTTTCCTCAGGTTTTTTTAGTTATTTAATTACCTACCACATTTAGTTGGGCATGCATCAATCAGCGTCCTTAATTAGCCCATTAGGCACTAGTTCTTTCATGTAATCATAGCACTTGACATAGAAAAGAAGTGTCAAACAAGTTTCTTTTCAACAGGTTATCATATTTATATTTGAAATACATTTATAAAGTCCAGCCAGTAGGCTTATCCATAATCCGCCCAAAGGCTATCCAGCAATCCATAGGGATTACTAATCTAAGATTCTGCCCGTAGACTAGTATGCGGGCCTCAATATCCAATCCTGAGTCACGTTGGCCTCTTGTGGAGGGCCCGAAAGGCGAGGGATTTACAGCCAGATCCCCCTGGCACCCAAGCGTCCTCCTGCTCCAAGTAGCGCTCAACAGAGAGACCTCTCATGGCGGGTTTGGTCCACCTTCCCGATGCGGTTAACAACCCCCTTGGATACGGTCAAGCAGACTGTGGGGGGTAACTGAGGAAGCCTCTCCCTTCAAGCCTTCAGCCTGAAGCATTAGATATCTTTTCAACCTTTAATTCCTTGAGCAAACAAAGCAAACAGTGCTCTTTAAACTATTACAAGCACAATCATTTCTAGTGGTTGTTATTTGGCCAACTGCTAAGGAGTGAATCCTTCTCTCCGAATGCATCCAGCACTCGATCCGGGATCAATTGCGACTCAGAAAGATCCCTAAGGGTTTGTTTGTTAATTAACCCGTATGCCCTTGGGTTAGGATCATACCCTATCAACCCAAATTAACCAATACCTTAATTTCTATTAACAGTGAGTATGTTGTCCAAAGTATTGATTGGTCTTTTGCTTCCAAGCATTTATCTAATCCCCTTATCTTGGTTCTTTTCCCAAGAAAGGTGCTATGTCAAGATGACTACTCATCCTCTTGCAAGATAAACTTGCGCAAGAATTTGCCAATCTTATTCCGAGGATTTGGCCATTCCCTTGTGATCAAATCACAAGATCATGCAACTCTGTAACATGTTGCATCAGTGTCGCATCTAATCCATGGGACTATTTTACCCATCAAACGGCGTCTTCTAATCACGGAATCATGATTAGATAGGAAACAGGGTTAGGGTGTCTTCATAACAATCCGTTCTTGATTGCACTAGGCCGACATTGTCGGTCCTAAGGTTCCAAATTCAAATCCGGTTTCATCTTTTTAGTGAGCGATCCTTAGGGTAGAAACCCTAGATCGTTTCTTGCAAGTATGTCCTATTTTCCCTGCATTCTGTGAATATGGACATGTTTTTAGGGTATGAGAGTTTCAACTTGGCAATAAGTGCGACTAGGTCACGTCCTCAATGTGCTAAACCCTAGTTAGCACTTTGGGATATGTTGCATCGATTTAACCCTTCCTAAGTGATTCCTTCGCGGTTTAGGTGTTTAGGATAAACCAATTTACTTGTCTATTCTTGAAGATATTTATGACACCATTCTCATAATCACATGATTCATTGCCTACATATGAGTAGATTTACAAACCCTAAATTTTCTGGTTAAGATCAAAGCGTATGTTGAGTTATGGCATAATTCCTATTGATCCTTCTATAATATGCGATCAAGATTCATGCTACTAAGCTTTAGGGTTTTATGTTTAAAAAAAACCATGCAGCCTTTTCCTAATTTCATTTCTAAATGAATTATTTGTATGCTGAATTTACACAACCTTTCATAACTACTTACGTAATTGATTGAGATTTATGTCAATTTCCTAGAGGTTAATCTACTTCATGCAGCCCTAGAATCATTTCCATGCCTTGCAAATTCCTACGGTTATTAGCAACTTTCTTTAATGAACCATTGCGAAGAAAAGATGTCTAATAATGTGACATACGATTTATACTTTCCATGCATAATCAAAGTGTACTATCATAATTTCGACTTGTAAAGATGGGCATTAGTTGGCAAAGTGTACTATCATAATTTCGACTTGTAAAGATGGGCATTAGTTGGCATTAGTTGATCTAAGTTCGTTGTTTTGCAATGTATAAAAACCACTTGCTAGGAATGCATAGAGATCTTATGCTCTTTTTTTGTTCGTTTCATTGAAAAATACCAATGACTGAATTCTTCAATTGTGAGCTATTAGCCAAAGTATTTCAATCGAAAAAGTGCATCCTAATTCCATAAATGATCCATGCACAATTGTAATATTACGACGTAAATCAAAATTAGGAAGAAAACCCAGACTTGTGGATTTGGTGAAATGTCCACATGAATGTTAGGATATGATCCTCCTGCGGTTGCGCCTTGTGCCTTTTTAGGGGCCATCGCGACTTCGACCTTCTTGCCTTGGCCCCGCAGACTTATGATCTTGGCCTGTCTCCCTCGCATGCGCAATTCCCTTTTAGAATCGGCTTCCTTGACCGATTGCACCGTCTTTCGGAATCGGGCTTTAGAAGGCCTTATAGGCTTCCTCCTCGAAGTAGGGAATGGATTTAAAAGACGTATAATGGAAGGCTTTAAAAGGAAGCCAATGGTTCTAAATGAACTTGTGTGGGAATGCCATGGGAAACCTTAAAAGACTTGTATGGGGGGAAATCCACGGAAATGGCTTTTTGGAAATGCTATGAAAAGGCCTTAAAAACTTGGGCTAGGTGACTTTTGGGGAAACCAAGGGAGAAAGGCTTAATTCACGAGGATGCAAGGAAAAAGGGGTTTTGAAGAACCGCGGGGTAAACGGCCCAAAAAGGGACTTGCATGGGAAATATCACGAAAACGGGTGCTTAAACCCCGAGGGGGGGGGGGTATGGGGTTTATAAAAACCACCTTGGAAGGGTCTTATGAAAGCCCACAAGAACGGGGGCTTCCTAAGGGTCCTTAGAAGCTTCCCAAGAAGCTTCTAGGAAGCTTCTGTAGCTGTGATTTCTACACGTCGAGGAGGAGGCAACTATATACTAACGGATTTGTTGGCGAACCAGGGAAAAATAGTGGCCATGGCGGATCTTCAGCGGCAATCCTCCTCCCTCACGGTGCACTCAGAGCAGCATGGCTCACCTGTCTCCCTCTCATGGCCTGGCGGCGTCGATCCTCAGCCTCTTCCTTCCCTCTGACAACTTCATGATATTATTTTCCTCTTCCTTCCTTGGCCTGGCAGCGTCCCGCCCTTCCTCCCTTACTCCCTTACTCCCCCCCCCCCCCACAGGGGGTTTTTATAGGGTAGGGAGAGGGACCTCCCTCCCCCCACGACCTCCATCACTGTGCTTAGTCATCCGTGCTTACTCCCTCTCCTCCAGCACAGCCTTTGGCTGGGAGAAGGAAGGTTTTTTTTTTTTAATTTCCATATATCCATCAATTATCCTTTTGACCTCCTCCCAAGAGGAGGTTCATATGTAGATAAGCGGTTCTTTTGCTTTTGTCTCGTTTATGCCAATGGAGAGTGTACCATTTAAAAATCGCACCGTCCGTGACCACAATGTCAGCATTGTCATTTGCCTGAGACTTCACACAGCCTCATAATATTTTCTGCATAAATATTACATAGGAAAGGGGACACATGATGATGTATGGTGTGTGGATTCAGGTGGATCTAATCATATACCAGTCATATTGAATGGTTTGGAGAGATGCAGGACTTACAAAACCCAGGTTATGTGCAGATGGGTGATGATTCATGCCACCCAATTTCACACATTGGAAAGGTTCCCTTGTCCTTGTATGATGGCTAGACAAAGAGTCTGGCAAGTCAGTTGGCTCCATCAAATGTTGGAGGCCAAGTTTCAAGTTCTAATAGGTTTGAGGTTCTAAGGTACATGTGGAACTATAAAAATGACCATAGGAGCCACAATATTTGGATCCACACAGCCTATAGCCACCGTAGCTGCACCTACTTTGCTTGTCGCGAACTAGCAAATGGACGAGAAATCACTTGCACTAGACAAACTAGTGTCTGTTGGTCAAATGGTAGAGCAAGGATTGGAGGTTCGATTCAATGAAAAAGGTTGTTTTGTAGAAAACTTTAATGATAAGTGTAGGTTGGTCACAAAAGGAAGTAGAGTTGGCCGAATGTTCACTTTAGATGTTGGAATTCCTACAATGGATGCTGCTATGTATGCTAAAGAAAAAGGAGTAGTTACAGATATTGAAATATGGAATAAATGTATTGGACATGCAAATGTGCAAAGGCTGAAATTAATGCAGTCTAGAGGATTGGTTACAGGGTTGCCTTCTTTTAGAGTTGCAGAATTGCATAAAGTATGTGAAGCATGCCAGTTTGGTAAGGAGGCGAGACAACCCTTCTCGCATGATAGAGAAGTGAGCAGAAATATACTTGATGTAGTACATATAGATGTTTGGGGGCCTACACAAAATGTATATATTGGTGGCAGCAAATACTTTGTCACATTTATTAATGACTATTCAAGGAAGCTATGGGTATACTTCATGAAGGAAAAGAGTGATATGTTTGAGCACTTCAAATCTTTTAAGGTAGCTGTTAAAACAGAAACATGCTTAAAAGTAAAGTGCTTGAGATTAGATGGAGGGGGAGAGTACGTCTCTAATGAGTTCAGTGGCTTCTTGAGGACTCGCGGGATAAAGAAGCAATTTACTTTGTAAGTATACCCCACAGCAAAATGGTGTTGCGGAAAGAAAAAACAGGCATATTGCAGAAGTTGCACGGGCATTAATGGCTAAAAATAATATGCCCAAACATTTTTGGTCTGAGACTGTCCATACTGCTATCTACATTATGAATAGAACTTCCACAACTACAGTTCATGGGATGACTCCTGAATAATGCTTTCTGGCAAGAAGCCTGATGTATCGCACTTGAAGGTATTTGGCTGTGTTGCATACATTCATGTGCCAGATGAGCTACGGAAGAAGCTTGATCCAAGGGCAGAAAAATGTGTTTTTATTGGATACTCTTTAGAGCAAAAAGGGTATCGCTGTTATAACCCTGTCACACGTGAGTTCAGAGTGAGCAGGAATGTTATCTTTGATGAGATGGGAAGTTGGTATACACCTGCTGGTGATATTTTGGATGATGATAATGATCAGGACAGGTATGTGCAGAAATATAAACAAGAATCACGGAGTCTTAGTGGACCAGAAACATCATCTGGTACTACATCTATAGTGAGCCCTTGGTTTGGGAGACTAAACAGTAGCCCCACATCTTCAGGTGGATCTATAAGTGTTGCAAGGAAGGACAGAGGAAAGAAGAAAGTGTTGGATGGTAATGATGCATCTACCAGTCATTTGGGATTTGATGAGGATTCTAGTGGTTCGGAGAGTTTGGATGATGAGCTTGGTATTCTTTCAGTCAAGACACCAAGTGTATAGAGAGCTCATAGTAATGTAAAGGCTCCATTGAGTGATCTGGTGGTACGTAGATCTAATAGGGTCAGATACCCTGTTAAAAGATTTGTTTTGAAGGTTATGCAACTCATCATTATGCTTATATGTTGAAACTAGTTGAGGATGTTGAGCCCACTTGTTTTGAGGATGTTGTTGGTTATGCTCATTGAGATGTAGTGGATGAGGAGATGGCTGCATTGGAGGCCAATAAGACTTGGGATTTGGTACCCTTATTTAAGGGTAAGAAAGCTATTGGCTGTAAGTGGGTTTACAAATTGAAGCATAATGCAGACGGTTTAGTTAGCAGGTATAAGGCTAGGCTGGTTGCAAAAGGCTATGCTTAAACATATGGCATAGATTATAAAGAGACATTTCGTCTAGTTTCTAGGATGGCAACTATTAGGTGTGTGATTGCCTTGGCAGTAGCCAAAGGTTAGAGTTTGTAGCAAATGGATGTTAAGAATGCCTTCTTGCATGATGAATTGCAAGAATAAGTGTATATGGAGGAGCAACCAGCAGGTTATGAGGATTTAGAGCATCCCATATATGTGTGCAGGTTAAAAAAGACACTCTATGGGCTGAAGCAAGCACCTAGAGCATGGTCTGACAAGATTGGAGAGTATCTTGTCAATATTGGACTTTGTATTTCTGATGTTGATCACTCACTTTATGTGAGAAAGGGAGATGCAAGTTTGGTCATCATAGTCATCTATGTGGATGACTTGATTATTATAGGTAATAGTGACAATGGGATTGTTGAAGCTAAGGACTTCTTGAAGAATAATTTTGAGATGAAAGATTTGGGTGAGCTGAGATACTTTCTTGATATTGAGGTGATCAGATGTGATGATGGTATATGGCTATCCCAAAGGCAGTATGGCTTGGATATGTTATCCACGTATGGTATGATAGCATGTCATCCTCTTTCAGTACCATTGGAGCAAAATGTGAAGTTGAGTGCTGACGTTGGGGATGAGATAGAGGACCCTACTCTATTTAGGAGGATAGTGGGGAGTTTGATTTACATGACTATCACAAGGCCAGACTTCAGCTATGCTATTGGCCTTGTTAGTCAATTTATGTAGATGCCTTGAAAGCCTCATTTGGATGCAGTTAGACATATATTGAGGTATGTGCAGTTCACTTTACATTATGGACTTTTTTATGAGGCAAGTAAGGATGTACAGGTCTTTGGATACACAGATGCAGATTGGGCCGGTAGCATGTCAGACAGAAGATCTACGAGTGGATTCATGTTTTCCCTTGGTGGTGCGGCAATTACATGGAGCAGCAAAAAGCAACCTACAGTTGCTTTATCAGGTACAGAGGCTGAGTATAGAGGTGCTGCTATGGCAGCATGTGAGGTGGTATGGCTGTAAAAGTTATTAGGTGATTTGGACGTGCAGGGAGATGGTCCAGTTTTCATTCATTGTGACAACATGATAAGCATACAGCTAGCTAGGAATCTAGTGTTCCTATAATGTGCCCGCTCCTCAAATCGCAGGACACCTCTTAGCAACCCATCGAGAGGTAACTTATTCGGTTGTTCCCACTAGGATCGACCTGAAGACCAAGGTCCTAGCCAATATTGTCTAAGGACATCATCTAACCTTTCCTAACATTCATTGTTAACATTTCGTTTGAGGAAAGCTCTCGGCTAACTGAGACCACTCTTCCGTAGCATAGACCCAATTGGTCATGTCCACGACGCTTCCCTCGAGGGTTGTCTTAGTTATACCTACCACATTATGTTTGACATGTAAAGGCAGCTTCCTTAATTATCTCGTCAAGATAAAACAAGGTCAAACACTTCCTTAACTTATCTTCGGATTAATGTGTGTCTCTTGCCCATACAAGAGAATTAAGTGCTCCTTTCTGCCTCCGCAGAAAAAATCATTCCGTCTTTCGGCAATAAAACCCGAAGATTTATCCTTCAAAGATTCCACCTTGTAACTAGTATCAAGGCCTCGAGATCCCATCTCGAATCACGTAGAACACTTATATAGGGCCCGGAGGCATTGGGATTTACGGCCAGAGCCCCCATTAGCACCCAAGCGTCCTCCAACGCCAAGTGATTTCCATGGAGAGACCTCTCTTGGCGGGTTCGGTCCACATTCCCAGCGCGGATTCATAACCCCCTTGGTTAGGGTTTTGCGGCTCGCAGGGGGGTAGCTAGCGCCATCCTTCCTTAATTATCCCTTTAGAAAATCAACCTTAGCTGAAGCAACCAGCATAATAATAATCGCTAGGGAAACATCCCTTTCGTTTCCATGGCAATCAGTCATCACAGACCCGGCCATGAAATCATCAATCACTCCCCACTTGGGTTAACATCCAAAACCACATTAACAAAAATTTGAATGCACAACCTCTTGCTTCAAGGCATCGCAATCCCATTGCATGCACAATCAGAATTTTAACTACATGTATCAAAACACTTGGTTAAGGGAGTTACAACCTTTTCAAACAGCTAAGCATAACTTGGGTTAACAATCCATTTAGGGTTAGGTCACTAGCTTCAATTAGGCTAGGAGTGTATCCCTTTGCGATAGTCTACGGCAAGACCAATAATACAATTCGCATGCAACTATACTTATTCCTAATGCACCGGATCTCATGAAGGTCTACGTCTCTATCTATCGGAGACTATCATTTCATGTGTTTCTTTAAATCATGTTTGCACTGAACTGGGTTAACAGCTATTATTTTATGTTAGATAATGCGAAGACCTTATCATTTTATGTGCGTAAAAGCTATCATTTCATGCATATAATCTTATGCAAATTCCATTCTCTACCGTTTCATGCATGCAACTTAGTGCTTAGAGTAAACAAAAACCCTAAGACTCATTCTTGTTCCATGCACGTCACCAACCCTTTCATCTCTTCCATGAGAAATAATACCTAATTAATTTTAAAACTTAGAACCAGGGTTTGATTCGTGTGTTCTGCATTGGTCGTTCCGCTCGCCCCTCCAACATTATCGGTGGCTTGGGCGCCTACTCTTCCCGTGACTTTCTTCTTGGGTGCCATTCGCCTCACGGAGATTGGGTAGTCCAGACCTTAACAAGTTTCGGGTTGACAAGTTTAGTAGGAAAGACCGCCAGATGGGGTCCTTCACCAAGGGAGTGGTTTGGGTGTGGCTTGTTGCGATTACTCACCAACTCTCACTTCTTTCTTTCTCCCCTCTCTCTTCTTCTTCTTTTCACTTATTCTCCTACTCTCTCTCTCCCTTTCTTCTTTCTCCACTTATTCTCCTACTCTCTCTCTCTCTCCCTCTCTCCTTCTCCTTCTCCCTCTCCCACTTTTCTCCTTCTGCTCCTTCCCTCTCTTTCTCTTCCTCTTCTCTTCTTTTCTCCTTCTACTCTTCTTCTTCTTCTTCTTCTTCTACTTCTTTCTTCTTTCCTTCTACCTCTTCCTCTTGTTCCTCTACCTCTCTCCTTCCCTCTCCCACTCATTCTTTTCCTCTCTCCTTCTCCTTCTCTCCCTCTTCTTTTTTTCCCTCACTCCTTCTCTCCCTCTTACCTTCTCTCTCTCCCTCCTTTCTCTTCTCTCCTTCTCCTTCTTTCTCTCTTCTTCCCTTCTCTCTCTCTCTCCCTCCTTCTTTCTCTTCTTTCCTTCTCCTTCTCTTCCTCTTCTTCCCTTCTTTCTCTCCCTTCTTCTTTCTCTTCTCTCCTTCTCCTTCACTCCCTCTTCTTCCCTTCTCTCTCTCATTCTCCTTCTCTCCCTCTTCTTCCCTTCTCACTCTCCTTCTCCTTCTCACTACCTCTTCTTCTTCTCACTATACACAAGGGGAGAAACGCAACTGTCAAATGTACGAGGAGGGGGAATGAAGGGTGCTCTGATGGAGGCCCCCAGGGAGCCCACTGCTACCCATGATGCTGAGGGAGGAGGTACTGCTACGTTGAGGCAGAGGATGCCGAGGATCGATTGTTGGAGTCAGGGGGAGAGGGGGCGGGGGGGAGGGGGGCGCAACATCAGTCGGAGGGGGGGCCACAGCGTCAGTCGGAAGGGCCCCATCATTCACAAGCAGGTGCTGATTTATAGGTGGAGGGGGGTGGCAAGGCAGTGCCACCCGCCGCCACTTGGGGGGTTGCATGCCCCCCATCTTCCACACATCACACACACACACACACACTCTCTCTCTCTCTCTCTCTCTCTCTCTCTCTCTCTCTCTCTCTCTCTCTCTCTCTCTCTCTCTCTCTCTCTCTCTCTCTCTCTCTCTCTCTCTCTCTCTCTCTCTCTCTCTCTCTCTCTCTCTCTCTCTCTCTCTCTCTCTCTCTCTCTCTCTCTCTCTCTCTCTCTCTCTCTCTCTCTCTCTCTCTCTCTCTCTCTCCCCGCCATGCACACGATAGGGGGAGAGAGAGGGAGAGATTAAAAAAATTTAAAAATAAAAGGGGGGAAGAGTTCCTATGGGGGGCACGGGGGGAGGAGAAATGTTACATCCTCTCCCACTTAGAGGAATCGAGATGTTCTCATCTCGAAAAGACCTGGGGGAGACAAGCATTACTGGGCCTTAGAGCCTATGGGTTAGGGCCCATCATGCTTTCACTGCGCTACTTTGATTACTCAAATTCTTAAAATGACAACTTGTCACAACTCATAGAATGCAATAGGATTTATTCCAAGTACAGGACTTATTACCTCAAGAGGATCTTCCTAGGACATCTAGTCATCCTCAAAGGTTACAACATGCGCCAAGCCTTCATCAGCATGTGAGCCAAAAGTAGAGTTTAGAGGGCTTCATTTGACCACATGTTCCTGATTCTCAGGGTCCAACTCAGGACAATTTGTTTGGATGTGTTCTAGTCCATTCCAGTGGAAACATCGATGGTTGGGGCATCTCTTACGGATGTGTCCTATCTCTCCGCACTTGTGGCACCTCTTGTCTTGATCCTGTGAATCATTTCCATCATAGTTTCCTGATTTAAGCTCTTGAACGATTGGATTTGCTCGGAGTAATGCATCTT
Source organism: Lygodium microphyllum (assembly GCF_053477565.2). Lineage (NCBI taxonomy): Eukaryota > Viridiplantae > Streptophyta > Polypodiopsida > Schizaeales > Lygodiaceae > Lygodium > Lygodium microphyllum. The sequence continues at coordinate 72,626,455 of NC_141141.1, forward strand.
GCAAGTCCATTTTGGGCACATTGATTCCAATCGAGTGTTTATGGGTGGATTCAAACCCAGCACAGAACTTTGACACATGTTGTATCATATCCATTTGGGGATGCATACTTTAGGAGTGAAACGAACTTTGAATAATATGCTTCAAGGGATAACCCTAGCTACTTCAAGTCATAGAATTCATTTATCCTTTGTGTGCGGTAGCCAGGTGGTAGATACCTCCCTCGCATAGCTTCCTTAAGCCTATTTCAAGTGACTGTCCCCTCCAAGATCGCTTGTTCTCTGCACCACTATTTCCACCAAAGTTTCACTTTCCATGTAAGCTTAAGTTTGGCAAGCATGGCTTGGTTAGTAGGGGCAGTTCTTGCTGCCTCAAAATAGTCCTCCATGGACTCAATCCAGATCTCGGCATCAACTTGAACAATCCTTCCCTTGCCATCAAACTCGGGTGGCTTAATTTGCTTAAGAAGAAACTTCTTCTCTTGCATGTCAACATTTGTGGGTGTAGAAGGTGCCTGACAATCAAGCCATACCACTTAGGTTATTTAGGATATGTCTATGATCCGCAATCATGCATCATTAAGAAGTTTTGCTCTGATACCAACTGTAATGTGCCCGCTCCTCAAATCGTGAGACACGTCTTAGCAGCCCATCAAGAGGTATATCTAGAAGACGTCACAACACTCCAAGGAATGACACAGGTTTTGCCAGCTAGGGTCTCTCGAGTCAGCCCCGCAACGGAATTTATTTGGCCCTTTCCACTAGGATCAACCTGAAGACCGGGGTCCTGGCCGACATTGTCTAAGGACATTGTCCAACCTTTTCTAACATTCATTGTTAACATTTCTTTTGAGGAAAGCTCTCGGCTAACCAAGACCACCCTTCCGTAGGATATACCCCATTGGTCACGTCCACCACTCTTTCCTCGAGGGTTGTCTTAGTTATCTAATTACCTATCACATTATGTTTGAAATATAAAGGTAGCTTCCTTAATTATCCCGTTAATCACAGGTTCCTTTATGTAATTTAGGCCACAGATATGAAGAAAAGATAAAACAAGGTCAAACACTTCCTTAACTTATCTTCGGATTAATGTATGTCTCCTACCCATACAAGAGAATTAAGTGCTCCTTTCTGCCTCCGTAGAAAAAATCCTTCCATCTTTCGGCAATAAAACCGGAAGGTTTATCCTTCCAAGATTCCACCTTGTAACTAGTATCAAGGCCTCGAGATCCCATCTCGAATCATGTACAACACTTGTGTATGGTTGGGATTTACAGCTAGAGCCCCCACTAGCACCCAAGCGTCCTCCTACGCCAAGTTATTTCCATGGAGAGACCTCTCGTGGTGGGTTTGGTCCACATTCTTGGCACAGATTCATAACCCCCTTAGTTAGGTTTTGGCGGCTCGCAGGGGGGTAGCTAGCGCCATCCTTCCTTAATTATCCCTTTAGGAAATCAACCTGAGCTGAAGCAACCAGCATAATAACAATCTCTAGGGAAACATCCCTTTTGTTTCCATGGCAATCAGTCATCTTAGACCCGGCCATGAAATCATCAATCACTCCCCACTTAGGTTAACATCCAAAACCACATTAACAAACAGTTGAATGCACAACCTCTTGCTTCAAGGCATCGCAATCCCATTGCATGCACAATCAGAATTTTAACTAGATGTATCAAAACACTTGCCATTTGCTCTCCTTTTAGCAAAGAGTCGATGCTCTTTCAATATGTCAAATATCCTTTTGACATGTGTTAAGTGTTCCTTGGATGACTTACTATAAATGAGGATGTCATCAAAGAAAACAAGTACAACCTTAAACACAAAGGGTTGTAGGATTTTGTTAATGAGGCTTTGAAATGTGGCGAGGGCATTACTCAACCCAAAAGGCATCAGTAGAAGATTATAATTTAGTCCACAATCACTCTTGAAGGCCATTTTGACCTCATCTCCTTCCCTCATACAAATTTGATGGTAGCCAAAGCGCAGGTTTATCTTAGTGAAAAACCATGCCCCTTTCAACTCAACGAGCAAGTCGTCAATACATGGGATGGGGTAGCGGTTCTTCATTGTTATTTTGTTCAAATCTCTATAGTCAATGCACATGCGAAAGGAGCCATCTTTCTTCTTGACGAACAGGACATGGGATGCATAGGGGGAAGAGCTTGGTTCAATGAAACCCATCTCCAATAACCCCTTGACTTGCTTTGCAACCTCTTCACACTCACACTTAGAGAGTCAATAAGGGGGCTTATTTACGAGCTTGGAATGGGGCTCTAAGTCAAGTGGGTGGTCCACTTGCCTCTTAGGGGGAAGGGCTATAGTAGGCATCTGAAGTAGGTCAATATACTCCTCATGAAAGGCCTGCAAGACTAAATCATTAGATACTATAGAGGGCTGACCAAAATTTACCTTATTAAATTGCAAAACAAAGATTTGTGAGAATTTCTTAAACTCGTATTTGAGTTGCTTTGCTGTAATGAGGTGAAAATCGACATGATCATGAACTCCCTCCAAGAAGATGGGTTGTCCATGCATCATAAACTCCATGTAGAGCTTAGAGAAGTCCATAGTAATTTTCCCCAATTGTTTCAGTCAATCACAACCCAAGACAACATCAATGGGACCCATATCTAGGGCAATCAAATCAACTAGTGCCACATAATTTTCAGCCAAGCATAAGGGGACTGCGGGACATACATGTGTGTTGATTTTTTCTTCTCCATTTGTTATTTGGACCTTCAAGGGGTGGTGTAATTCCATAGGGGTGCATTTCAATTGATCAATGGCTAAATTATTGATAAAACTGTGGATGCTACCACTGTCCACAAGATGAAGGCATGCTTTCCATGGATACTTCCTTGAATGCGTAGGGTGTTGGGACTTCGGGAACTTGTCCAAGCATCCAAGGAGATAGAGCAAAGGGAAGTGGTAGATGGGTGGGATGTCACATCAATTATTCATGATGTATCACTGTCCAGGTCAAAAGAAACCCATCCTCTGAGTCATAGAAATGCTCATGATCAACATCCTCCGCAAGCTCAGCCTGATCAGTTGATACTTGTCCCCACATTTAAAGCATAGATGCTTTTCCTTCCGTTCCTTTACAACATCCAGAGAAATCAAGCATTGGCCACTGGATCCATGGGAAGGTGATGCAATGTACTATTTATTTTTAGCATACTTATTCTCAGCATTAGAGCCAAATGTTGTCCCAAAAGTGCCCATTTTTCTTTCAGCATGGAAGGCAGGGTAAGTGGGTACTTGAAGGATATTATTAGACATAGAAGTGCCTTGAAAACCACCTCCACATGGGGCTAATCATGAAGGTATGTGGGCGAGTCCATAACCTTACCAAAAGTGTTCATTCTTATTGTAATTTATTGCATATCTCTCAGCTAGTTCAATTGCATCAAACAGTGTGGTAGGTTTTTGGGCCATGACATCTACCAATAGGATTGGTTTCAACCCATAGATATACTTGTGCAATTAAGCATCATCACTAATGCTCTCCACAAACATGGTCAAGTTCATGAACTAATTTGCGTACTCACATACAATGAGGTTACGTTGGTCAAGAGTGTACCACCTTCTTACCAACCCCTCTTATTCCACAGGATACACAAACACTTGGACCATATGCATTTCAAAATCTTCCCAGTCAATGAACTGATGATTCTCACGATTGATATAGTGCCACCATGTGTGGGCAAATCCTTCCAAGTGGAGAGAAGCAAAAAGTATTTTCTTGATCATTAGTGCGGGGGTAGATATTGAAGTAGGACTCCAACTTGGACGTCCTATTTTCCAAGTCAGATGGTAAGGGAGATTGCCCATTTTACTTCGTTAGGATGATCTTGTCACTAGATCATGAGGACCATGCTTCCCATGAAACCCTTGCTACCCATACATCCCGTGGTGGCAATGCATACCTTACTGTCCATACATCCCATGTGGCGCATTTATCCCATGCTGTCCATTATAGCCAAGCTGCCCATGATTGCCATGCTGGCCATTGGTACCATATTTTCCATGATGGGGGTGATTCATATAGGGTGCATGGGGGCTCCTAGGGAGAGTGGGAAAATTTTGACCAAGGGTGGGAGAGAGGGCCTCAATGGGGTGTTGGTTACATGGTTGATGGGGATTTCAACAGGGGCTCATCATGCACATGAGAGAGTTCACCAATCTCTCATAGGTAGAAAAGGGAATTCCCTTAGCACTAAGTATACTCTGTAGACCATGCAATGTCTCCTAATGTGGAGGACGTCTAGATTCCTGTCTGGAGTCATTGACCTTCTCTTGGGATGAAGCGATAGCTAATTGAGCAACAAGTTTAGTGACCTGCCCCAAGGTCTGTTGAGTTCTCAATTTTGAGAGCAACATGTGCTCAATGGCTTCATCAAACTTGGACATCATTTCACCATGGTTGGTGACCATGTCATTATGCCATTCCATGTGACAAAGCTCATGCTGACATAGGGTGTAATTAAATAGGGTGTATGGGTCCGTTTCGGGCATTTCCTCCTATAGATTACCATGGTAATCTTGTGCCCAACTCGGTAGCCCACGATCATGATGCCCATTTTCTCCATCAAAAAATCCCGGTTGGTTGGATGAAGGCTTGAGCATTTGAAAGCTTCCAATGATTATGATGGCTCCTGTGCTTGTTCCCAAGCTTGAGCTTCAAAGAAGAAAAGCTTCAAGTGAAACTTTCATGGCTACCCACAAAATTCCCATGCATGCTGAGCTCCATGTCTTCAATCTAGGTAGGTAAGGGCAAAAAGGGGTTGAGAGATCTCCTGAGGGCTGAGCTCCAAAGGTTATGGGCTACAAGAATAGCTTGAGTTGAGTTTTAATGGCTGCCCACAAGTAGTATACAACATGGTGCTTGATCAGGAGGTAGGCCAGCAGTAGAGGGGGGTCAAGTTTACCCAAAGAAGGGGGGTTTGCATGCCTAGGGGTCCTGGATCAAGGCCCACAAATAGCGAAGAAGTAGGGCTAAGGATTGGGGAGCATACACCTCAACACAAAATGTGCCACATTTTGTGGGTTGTTGCCTACTATCCACATGGGCTCTTGGATAGCCACCACCAAGGTATTTGCCAAGTGAAGGATCACCTCAGGGAACTTGTGGGGTGATTGAATGTTGCAGCTGAGGGCTGGTTGCAGCAAGAAGAAGGGATTTGGGGGCAGTCCACCATGGAAGCTTGAGGGAAAAGCTTGGTGGGGAACAGAGAGAAGTGTGGAACAAAAAGTAACTATGGTTTTCCCCTCCTCTAAACTACTGAACCTCTAATTTACCCTCGAACCCCTAAAATTTGCATGAAAAGAAGTGACAACTTGCTATTTTAACCATTTTACCTCCAAATATATCTAAGTCTCTAGCCATAGCTCCTGCTTGCTCCAAAAAGCTGAGACTAATTGTAGTCCTTCTTGTTGTACCTGTACTTGTACCTATAAGCAGAGTTACTAGGGTTTTTGGGATTTGAAAAGGAAGAAAGGGGAAAGAAGAAAAAGACCAAAGCTTGAAGCTCTGATAGCACTTGTAACGAATGAAGCTGAGAGGAGAGAGGAGAAGAGCTAAAGAGAGAGAAAGAGATCAAGAAGAAGAGGAAAGGAAACTAGGAGAGGAGAGAGAAAGACAAAAAAGAGAAGAGAATGGAGGATGAAGCCATGGAAGTTGGAGATGAAGGTGAAGAGTATGTTCTTGATAATAACTGGTTGCCCTAATCTGGGACTCTTATACCTTATATACCCCGGTCAATGTGGCTGGGTGTCTAACCCCTAGTTTGTATGTATCCCGCTCATTACACACTTTATTCTTTTGAGGTTGTTTTGAAGACAGGCAAGTCAATCGACATTGATGAAGCAGTAAACTCTGTTTTGTGTCACTAATGCTCTTGATATCGTGGTGACAGGTTATATATATGCTCCAAGATTCTCATGAAGTGATCCCACCAATCAAAAATCAAGAAGATGCATTGCAAAGATAAACATTGCTCGAAACACGAAAAATTTCTAACAATCTTCATTATTACGAAATAGATTCTACCAACTGTTAGAGAGTGAGTCATATTTGCATTGAATTTTTCCTTAAACAATGTTACAAACAAATCTTCCTATGAATTAATTTAGTTTTTGCTTTGATACCATGTGTGACATGCCCACTCTGAGACATCCTCGATCTTAAAATTTAGTGGTCCATCGAGATGGTTTTTCTAGGCAATGTTGCTCAGTACTCTTTCGAATAATACAAGGTTTGCTACCTAGACTCTCTTGAGTCTATTTCACAATGGAAGGTCTTCGCTATTTTCAGAAGAATCAATTTGAATTTTGGGTTCTAAGTAAACTAAGGTCACCTAATAAATCAACTAGCATCGATCTTCAGATATTTACTTGTGTGCTAGATCTCCTGAATAGCCAACCCATATTGCACTTGGTTTAAGAAGAGTGAGAAATGAGGGGGAATATAGCTACCTCGATCCCTCTGCCCATAGGGCAAAGTCTCACTCCGTTTCCTTAAAAGGATATGGAGTCAAGGTGCTAACTGTGGTCAATAATCCCTATACTATAACACATAAAAATATAAAGCAACTATCAGCTTACCAAAGACCACCCTGCCTTAGGGAAAATTCATCAGGAATCTCGCCCTCTTGCTTCCCTTAGTTGGATAGTTTAGTTATCTACTTACCTAACACATTTATGTTGTACATAAAAAATCAACTTTCTTGGTTATCCCTTTTAGTCACAGTGTTCATTTATGTCACTTAAGTCACAATACACAAATAATGAAAACAATCCTTTGGAATATAACCTCGGGAGGGGGGGAGGGGGGTCTCGCCCTCTCGCACTCATGAATATATGTATATATAATGTGAGTTCAAAATAAGGGGTTTTTAAAGCATCATTTTTATACATTATTTACATACAGAAGGGTGTCATATAAGGGGATTACTTACAGATTTAATAGAAAAGGGTTTTGTTTTATTCAAGAAAAATTCACAGATTAGGATATTTATAAATAGGCCATGAATGCACGTTATATAGAGAATATATATATAGTGAACCCCCGTGAATATAACTTCTTTATTTTTGGATATTTTTATACAACTATTTACATTTCTCCCATAAAAAGAACGACTTGAATGCTTTTATTTTACCAAGATTTCACCCTTAACTTGTAATGGAACCTTCAAGATGAAGTCCATCCTAGGTCACACTTGGGTTTGGAAGGTTCCTACGAGCATAAGAGTTTACTGGCAAGAGCCCCCCAAAACCCTCAAGTCCTCCTACCCAAGGGTCTCCTATAAAGTGACCTCTTGCCATTAGGGTCGGTCTAAAATCTTGAAGGCACTAAACCAATACCTCTTGGTGAAGGATTCTATAGCTAGCCTTGGGAAAAAAATTGCATGCTTCCCTTTTTCCTATTGTAAATTTGGAACATTAGGGTTTTTCCTGGTTCAATCAAATTTTCTTTAAAGTGCATCAAGTAAACTTGTATGCACCATTGCAAGCATAATAAATTATTTTTCAAGAAATATCCTCACAAAAAGAGACGAAATTAGAGTAAGGTTTCAACCTAATGGCAACTCTTTCCAACTTGGTCTTATCCCCTTCTTGGATTTCTCTCAGTTTTCCTTTGGATTTTACTAAGTTCCCTTTGAAATCTCAATTGTAATTATTCTTTGTTCCTTGGATTTTTTCCCTGGTTATTATAATTTTTTCTCACTTTTTTATCTTTTCTTATAACCTTTCTTGACCTAAACCTAAAGGTTGGTCGATTGACCTTACTACAAGTTTTGACTATTTTTCTAGACTTCTATGTATTAGGATATAGTCAAGATTTGTGTAAACGTGTGGAAGCTAGGTTGGAAACCTTGGAATCTTGATTTTTATCTTGGAAGCTACATAAGCTAACAAGGAGAGTCTTTTTCCTCGAATAATCAGGCTTCTATTTTCTCAAAAGAGACTCATATCAACTTTTCAATTACTTCATGAACTAGGGTTCATACTTCACTTTGTTATATTGACAAAGGGAGTTGATTGGAATATCCTAGGCTTCTAATGGTTATGTATGCAATTCAAAAAAATTGACTTAACTAATGTAAACCTCATACCCAAGTCTATTGATATAGTAAATGTGGGTCAAAGGAGGTCATTAACAATTACTAACTTATCCTACCAACTTCTATTCAAGATGAACCTTGAGAATCAAATGCCTGCTATCAAGGTATATTCATCCTCACTGATACAATTTTGTGCTCCTGAGAAAATTTCTAGATACCAACATTTATCTATAGCTATAGATTGGGCTCTTGCACGTGGTCAAAGGGTAGAATCCTCAAATACCATTTTGGCCACTTCAAGAAGAAGATCAGATGTCCATTCTACATACCATCCATCCATCCATCTGCATGAGGAGATAATCCATCATTGATTATTTAATATACAAGGACAACTTTTGTCGTTGATAATGAACCAAAAAGAAATGATTTGGAGAAATAATCCCATAAGCAAAGAGGAATGTGTATGTCCAAGCTAGAAAGCTATGAAACAATGTACTTGCTTCACTATCAATCATCGAGTCTTTTTCATGCTATCATGGTCTCTCTCTTGTTCTTTTTCTTTTCCCCATAACTCACTATTCTCTTCTTGCTCAACCATTTTTTGTAACATGATATCAGATTCTTTCTTAGAGTTTATGATGTTGTGGGAGCTTTGATAGCTGTGCAACTCAAGTTTGGGAGCTCAATCATTGGTGGTGTTGCTATCCAAGAAGGCATGGGACTGAAGGTTGAAGGCTCAAAGTTGCAAAGCTCATCGAAGAAGACCACTATTCTTGAGGTATAGCTTTTTATTATGGTTACTATCAGATTCAATCAATTTCTTTATGAAGGAGAAGAGAAATAATAGCCATTAGAAGGGTTGCACCAACTCATCTTACTAGTAGTTTGCATCCTCTACCATTTGCAAGGGGGGTAGCTTAAGGGTTGTGTTTAAGGGGGCTACTCAAGTCATGTGGTTAAAGGAACTACTTATATTACAAACTAGCAACCTGATTGTTGATCACTAGAATGTAGAACTTCATGCAAAGATAAAAGAGCTTGACAAGCCCAAGAGCACATTGAGTGAAAACATCTAGAAAGCATCGTAGGAGAAGGAATCCTTGCACGTAGTATTCCAAAAGAACTAGCAAGAAAAAGAAAGAATCCTAAGGGAACAATTCTAGAAGGAAATAAGAATGATCTAAACACACAATTTTGAAAAGAGCTAGAGGAGAGGGAAAAAACCTTGAAGAACGAAGGAAAATTTGCCGACCAAAGTGAAGAAATATAAAAATAACTTTAGAAGGAGTCAGAGTACAAAGAAGTTATCATTTAAAACACCAAAGATAGGCTTTAGGAGGTGTAAACAAAGTACAAGTGTTAGAGAGAGAGTAAAAAGTTGAGGGAAGAAACTTTTTGGAGAGAAAAGCATCGAGCTTTTGAGAGCTGCGTACTCCAAATTGGGAAGAGAGGTTGACAATAACCAGCATGGCCAATGAGTTTAAAAAGGGGCCGAAGATAAATATCAATATGGGCCCTAGATTTTTGCGAACGTGTCGATTCTCTCCCGATGACTTGTCAGTTGCTTAATTTTTTATATTTATTTAATAATTAATTTGGATGATGCATGCTTGTCATCATCTTCTCACGCGGGTGCATGGTTCTGAGCGTCTACCTCTGACAGACAAGGTGCAGGGTTCGAAACCTAGAGAGTCAATCTCGAAGGAGAGACCAAACCTCTTTTTTAGGGGCCTTTTTAATCTGTGGGACCCATAATTACCTTGGACGAGCTGAACGCATCAAAATCTGTGGGGCCCGTGCTGATATATATTCATAGCCTTAAAAAGGGGTGGCTATCAAGCATGAGAAAGAACGAAGCTGGAGCACAGTTTGTCTCATTTACAAACCAGCATCGCTCGCATGACAAAACTACTACCAAGGTTCACTTTTGAAGGAGTCCATCATCCAGCTCATGTTCGCCGTCGATGAGCAACTCGACATCAAGATCCGCAACTTTCAAATGGAGTGAAACATGTGGAAGAGGCATTATAATGCTTGTCCTCCTCGACATTGATCTCTCCATCAAGTCTTATATTCCACTTTCTTATCTTCTTTCTTAGATCCAGACTACGAACTTAACTTGTGATCAAAGCAACCGCACTACCCCTTTGTATGTGATCTCACCAACATCGAGTACATATTGAGGATCAAAGACAATCTAACCAACATACAAAGGGGTAGTATGAACTATCCAAAGCCAAGCACCGTCTATGATCTCACCAAAATACAAAGGGGTAGTACGCACATGTTGGTGAGATCATAGATTATGCTTGGCTCTGGATAGTATGTACTACCCCTTTGTATGTTGGTGATATCATAGACAATCAAAGCAACCACACTACCCCTTTGTATGTTGGTGGCCATGAATCACACCAACATCAAGTACATATTGGCATGCTTGGCTTTGGATACCCCTATGACTACATGAGGCTATGATATTTTTAGTAGTCATGCTAATTGTTGACGGCTATTAATGTATTTGGAATAAACTACAACAAGATCTTCATCTTCTTCATCACCATGCTTTTGTGGTTGTTGGCCATTTCAATTGTCATCATGCTATTAGTTGTGCTCTTGTGCCTCCAGTTACACTCGATTCTTTGATTAATGGTTCAGTTCCATTCAACTCTACTGCACGCTCAAAGGTAACTAAAAGGTTTTAGGGTTTCTATCCATGAAGATTGTATTCCTTGTATCTCTACTTCATCTTACTTGGCCTTTATTTGTTACCCAACTTTGAATCTTGTAAGAGGTGCTCGGAGATACTCTACTCCTTGAGAAACCTCTTGTAACTTGATCTTGTTATGAGACCTTTATCAGATCCAACTCTTGGAAGAGGCTTCCTGTATCTCTAAGGAGGCTTCTAGAATTTTAATTAGAGTTATTTTACCTTATTTCTATTCTTCTTAATTTTATTGCATCCAGTGATTCTCGCAAAGGAGGGCTTCTGTCTCGCAAAGCGTCCCCGCGACAAGCAACTTTTCGTGAACTCCGTACGTATTCTGTGTACGACACCGACCGTTGGTAAAACAATCAATATGATGGAGGGCTTAAGTGATGATGATGATGAGGAGTTCTTGAAGGCTAATACCAAATTTTAGCCCTTGTATCTTATTAATGTTCTACAAATCAGTGAAGAGTATATGCAACCACAAAATTTGTAGCCCCAAGTCCTAGAGAAGCAAGAAAAGCCCAATAGTCTCGGAACTCAAAACCCAGACTGTGGAAAAGATAACACTTTTGTATAGTAGATTTCTTATCGTAACATCATAGAAATCCTAAATCAAGAGCACAATATTGAGATGCAAATGCAAAGGGTCATATTGAGGGTTGATATGACTATGTTTTGGGTTGTCTTTTGTAGGGCTTTTGGGTGACTTTTGTATTATTTAAATGCTAATTGATTGATTTGGAAGTATTTGAGATAGTTTTGGATAAGGTTGAATAGGTTTGAGAACCTCATGATGTTTTTCAATGGAGATATGATATGCTAATAGGTTCTGATGAGAGTGTCCGATTGATTATGTTTTGCTTCTATTTTGTTTTGTTTTCTTTCTGTATATGAGAGGTTGGAGTGATGATTAATGGAGTTTTGAGAGTGTTTGGAAGCTTATTGAATGATTCTTGATGGTTTTGAATGGTTTTAGTTGAGCTAAATGCTTTCTGATGACTTTCTGTTAAGCGGTCGTTGATCATCTATAGAGCCTTTGTCTCTATTCTATTTTTACTCTATATAACTTTGTAAGTGTTCTGTAGGATGAATATGTAGCTTGGAAAAGTTTTATAATCTTAGAGAGAGATGAATAAAATTTCAAAATATCTCAAAGAAGAAGAAGAAGTAGCTAGTAAAGACTCAAGTTAAGATTGAAGTGACAGTGACACTATTCAACTACTACGAAAGGACAAAAGGACACTATAGTGGCTCTAATGATCCTTCATGTTAGACATACCTTTTGGAAGGGGTATCCACAACAAAAGAGGAGATATAGATGATTCTTCTTCATTATTCCAATATACAATAAAGAGAGAGTTTATGAGAAAAAAAGTGAGAGTGAGAGCCAATTTTTCATGCAAAACAATATATCTCTAAGTGAGAGATCATGAGTGAGACTATGAAAACTATAAATATATTGAAGATGAATACTATGTAATGATTTTCATTCAAAGTAAATCATTTTTTGTGTTCTCTTGTTCTTTTGATGAAGAATTTGAAGAATGTGTTGAAGTTCTGTTATGATAAATCCATGTGAGAGAATTATTGTATAAAGATGTGTGAATGTTTGAGAAGATTGGTGTTGTTTTTCTTCTTATGGGGTTGATTAAAATATGAAGAACACACTTGTCAATGATAGAAGATAGATTTTCATTTTCTTGGGGTCTCTTTTGGATCTCTAGGTCACAAGGATAAAGAAACATGAATTAGACACAATATATCTGAAAAATACCAAACTAGTCAAGATAAATATCCAGCAACTTATTAGTTTGCTAACTAAGTTTGACAATATTTTCACCTCTGAATACTCTGTGATAAAAGTGTTAAGAATCGTGTAGTGGAGGGACTTGCTTGAGTTGTTGCGCCAAACACACACTATATACACAAGAGGAAGCTCACTCAAGAACACAAGAAGAGAGATGGAGGCCAAAACCTTTTCTTGCTAGTTTTTTATTCTTATTGTACACATTATATAATGTACACAAGGTATAGATAAGATATAACATAAAGAAAAGTGGCCTACTAAGTCAAACAGTGCATAATAGACTACACTGATTGATTGGCACTATATCTTTGCCAGGTGTAGGTAGTTGTAACAAACTAAATATAATAAGTAATAAGTCAGTGGCCATATGAGTATCATAATGACCACCAGCATGCTAAGTGTAGACGTGCGGACCCATCTAGCCAAGCGGTCCATCATCAATGTTCGCACGTGTTGAGCTTGCCATCTCAACACTCCCTCTCAAGCTCAACTCTATCTCTGCAACTCCAAGTAAGCTTTGGAACTTTTGAAGTTTCTCTGCACCTAATGTCTTTGTGAAAAGCTATTTGATCCTGTGTGCTGACACATACCAAGTCAATCTCTCCTGTAAGTACCTTCTCTCTCACATCGTGGTAGTGCACCTCAATGTGTTTTGTCCTAGCATGGAATAGTGGATTCCTAGCACATTGTATGTCGCTCATGTTGTCACAATGAATGACAATTGGACCATCTCCCTACACATCCAAATCACCTAATAACTTTTGCAGCTATACCACCTCACATGCTGCCATAGGTGATAGTCATGTAAATCAAACTCCCTACCATCAAAGTGAAATCTTTTAATAGAGTATTTGACCCTACTAGACGTGCGTACCAGTGGATCACTCAATGGAGCATTTACATTACTATGAGCTCTCTGTACACTTGGTATCCTGACTGAAGGAATACGAAGCTCATTATCCAAACTCTTTGAACCACTAGAATCTCTATCAAATCCCAAATGACTAGTAGATGCATCATTACCATCCAACACTTTCTTTTTTCCTTTGTCTTTGCTTGCAACACTTATAGATGCAGCTGAAGATATGGGGCTACTCCTTAGTCTGGGAGACTAAGAGCGCATTGTAGGTGTAGTATCAAATGATGTTTCTAGTCCACTAAGTCTCCGTGATTCTTGATTTTCTTTCTGCATATAGCTATCATGATCATTATCATCATCTAAAACATCACTAGTAGGTGCATACCAACTGTTCATCTCATCAAAAATAACATCCCTGCTCACTCTAAACTCACATGTGACAGGGTTATAACAACAATACACTTTCTGCTTTAAAGAGTATCCAATAAAAATACATTTTTTAGCCTTTGGATGAAGCTTCTTCTGTAGCTCATTTGGCACATTAACATATGCAACACATCCAAATACCTTCAAGTGTGATACGTCAGGCTTCTTGCCAGTAAAACATTCTTTAGGAATCATCCCATTAACTGTACATGTGGGGATTTTGTTCATAATATAGACAACAATATGAACATCTTCAGACCAAAAAAAAATTTGTATATTCTTTTCAGTCATTAATGCCCGTGCAACTTTTGCAATATGCCTATTTTTTCTTTCTGCAACCCCATTTTGCTGTGGGGTATACCTACAATTAAATTGCATTTTTATCTCATAAGTCCTCAAGAAGCCACTAAACTCATTAGAGAGGTACTCTTCCCCTCCATCTGATCTCAAGCACTTTACTTTCAAGCATGTTTATGTTTCAACAGCTGCCTTGAAAGATTTTAAGTGTTCAAATACATCACTCTTTTTCTTAATGAAATATACCCATAGCTTCCTTGAACAGTCATAAATAAATGTGACAGTATTTGCTTGCACCAAGAGATACATTCTGTGTAGACCCCCAAATATCTATACACATTACATCAAGTATATTTCTACTCACTTCTCTGTCATACAAGAAGGGTTGTCTTGCCTGCTTACCAAACTGACATGCTTCACAGACTTTATGGAATTCTGCAACTCTAAAAGAAGACAACTCTATAACCAATCCTCTGGACTACATTAGTTTCAACCTTTGCACATTTGCATGTCCAATACGTTTATGCCATATTTCAATATCTGCAACTAGTTATTTTCCCTTAGCATACATAGCAGCATCCATCGCAAAAAATCCAACATCTAAAGTGAACTGTCGCCTACACTTATCATTAAAGTTTTCTACAAAAAAACCTTTTGCATTGAATCAGACCTACAACTCCTACTCTACTATTTGGCCAACAAACACTAGGTTCTTTGTGATTGATGGCACATGTAATATATCTGTCAGACTATTTGTCTAGCCATCATGCAAGGACAAGGGAACCTTTCCAATATGTGAAATTGGATGGCATGAATCATCTCCTATCTACACATAACCTAGATTTTGTAATTCATACATCTCTCCAAACCATTCAACATGATAAGTCATATGATTAGATGCATCTAAATCGACTTACCATACATTATCATGTATCTCCTTTCTTGTAACGACATTCATCATATGTCGCATAACAAACAAATGCTCATTTTTGTCTTCATTCTGTCATGAAGATTATGCATAGTTTCCTTGATGTAATTTACCATTGCGAATATCATCCTTTTTAGCATAACAATAGGTTACAATATGACATGTCTTGCCACAATAATTGCAAATAATAGTAGAATTTTCAGAACCTCTGTTCTGTCATCCACCTCTTCCTCTAGAGCTTCCTGTCTCTAAAGTTTCATCGGTCTCCTGAAACCTACATTCCACCAAATTGCTGATTGAACCTATTTTGCTAGTTATCACCAGTACATCCCATACCACGGCCTCTTGAAGAGAATCTACCACGTCCCCTTCCTGAACTTGAGTAAAATTCCTGGACCTATTTACGATTTCTTTCAGACGAGTCACCTTGCATATTGATCTCTTTGGTAATCATGAAAAACCAACTCATCAAAATCTGAAAATGGCTTCCGTACATATACTAAAGTAACAAATGATTTCCATACCTTCTCTTTATTGAGTCCACTCAAAGTGGATGAAGCCAAATCATCATCAAGCATTGCATCAATCACTACTAAAGCATCTGCAATGCTCCTCACCTTCAACACATACTCATTGATAGACATTTTCATTTCTTCAATATATTCAACTCTTACTTGAGTTGAGTCTTTTATGCCTTTGTATTTACTGAAAACATATTCTTAAAAATTGTCCAAGCTACATGTAAAGTTTTTGCATTCCTAATATGTCCCAGCATAATATTATCAATGACTGCAAATAGCCAGTGCATTATCTTTTTGTCTTTTACATTCAACACCATATTAGGAAATATGGGAATTTCTTATAAGTTTGGGACGCGTGGTCAAATCTTTGGATTTTTCATAACTTGAATACTATAACTCCAAATTGAGGGCTCTATAGCTCAATAGATTCCATTTTTCAAGCGCTTTCCAATGATAGGTCACATCATATGGTTTTGAGAAATCTATGGGCATGTTATCTGGGTGCCACCTTTTTAGTATTCAAAAAATGAAAATTGAGAGATTCCCAGACTCACTAATATTGTGTTATTCCACTATTTCCATGCCTTTAATTCATCTACAATCGAGAAGGAATACCCAGCTTTGGCTCCTTTTCTTCACATGAAATAAACTCATAAATGCTCTTTCTAATGAGAAATTTTATCACACGAAACTTTCATGAAGGGTAGTTGTTCTTATCGAGCTTCTCAATAATGAGATTTTCACTATTCTCTGCCATTATCACAAAAAATGATACAACACAACAAGCTAGTCTTCTATAGCCTTTCACAACAAGTGCATAACAATACACCAAGCAACCTTTTTCACTGATTGCTCAATAGTACATGTAATCTGCAACATGTTTGCAGATAAACATTATGTTTTCTTCTTGACACAGGCCTCAAAAGTTACAGATTCGAAATCTGTAACTTGTGCACCCACTTTCAGTCAATACAACTGAAGTCATAGTGTATCCTAAAGTTGTTATCCGTAACCTTGCGGCTTTAAAACGGGGCCTAAAATGGCCTTAGATGCCCAAAAAAACTGTGGGCAAGTCCTAAAGGGCTCGTTTTGCAAAATATACAGTGCTCTGATCACACACCAAATCTCACATCAATCTAAGATTTTCACTCTATCCTGCTTCCGGTATCTCCATAGGACACTATCCAAGAGAAAGAGTTGAAGAATGGAAGAGCTTCTAACCCGTTGCTTGCTTGCTCAAACCTTGCTTCTTTTCTTTCACTTCCATCTTCAATATCAACCTGTCTCAGTGGTGTGGCTCTGATACCATGTCAATAATCGTGTGGTGGAAAGACTTGCTTGAGTTGCTACGCCAAACACACTATGTACACAAGAGGAAGCTCACTCAAGAACACAATAAGAGAGATGGAAGCCAAAACGTTTTCTTACTGATTCTTTTTTCTTATGCACATAATTTACACAGTATAGACAAGATACAATATAAAAGAAAGTGGCCTACTAAGTTAAACAATGCATAACAGACTACACTAATTGACTGGAGCTATATCTTTACCAACTATAAGTAGATGTAACAAACTAAATATAATAAGTGATAAGTCATTGGCCATACAAGTATCATAATGACCACCAATGTGCTAAGCATAAATGTGCAAACACATCTAGCCAAGCGGGTACATCATCAATGTCCGCATGTGTTGAGCTTGCCATCTCAACAAAAAGAAATGGATCCTCGCTTCTATCAAAATTGAATTCCTCTAAAATGTGATATTGTCCCAATCCGTATGCAACACTATACAATGAACACTCACATGGCCAAACAATTTAAAAAGGAGTTAGATCAACTACTACAAGTTTGATTTATCACTCTAGTAGATCAAGTGAATTGGATTTTCTTGACTATCATAGTTCAAAAAAATAAGCAACAGCTAAAAGTTATGTGTGGGCTATACAAAGGTTAATGTATCTATAATCTTGAATCTCTTTCCCATTCCCTATCTGGATAATATATTGGATGAAGTGGCTAGCCATAAGTTGTACTCTTTTCTCTATGGTTTCAATGGATATAACCAAGTTCACCTTACTCCCAAAGATCAATCTAAAACAACCTTCATCATAGCATGGGAAGTGTATGTACATATAATGATATGGTTTATCTTTGACCTCTTTTGAAAGAGATATATAAGAGATTTATAGGCCTTATTCCATTGATTTTATGAGTGTTTCCTTGAGATGATTTTAGTGTCTTTGAAAATGCCGCACTCCATCTAAGCCAAATCATTTCTCAAAATGACGTTGATCCCATCACAATGGCCGCGATCATCCAAGCCGCAATACAAGATTCACCCTTCATGCTACCCACATTCTTAGACCAAATCTTATAGCATAGCCACTACTTACTACTTTTAGCATGTTTGGTTATTCCATTAGATAAATTAGCATATGCAACCAAATCTATCTGAGTGAAATGAAGAAGCCGACTCAGTATTCCATTGCCTTCAACTATTACTCTCAAGGATCCCACCAAATGTGTTAAGTGTTTAAAAAACTCACCAACATGTGTATATGGAGTCTCATACCAAATGTGTTTAAGTGTTTAAAAAACTCACCAACATGTGTATATGGAGTCTCATAGTGAATAAGTTTTACATGATGGATAAGATAAATCTGTGTACTTCTCTTATGGTCACCTATTTTCTTTCAAAATCAAAATACTTTTCAAAATTACAAATATGATACTATTCGAAAAAATTAATCATTTTCATATGTTTTTTCAAAAGATTTCGACTCTTGAAAACATATCAAAAGATTGTCTCAAAAAATATATTTTTAAATAATAATATAAAAATTTGATAATTTTCTAAAAATCTTTAAAAAGATTTCCAATGTTTCTCCTAAAGCAAAACATTATCCAAAAGATTTACAAGTGTTTTAATTTTTTCTAAATAATTGCAAAAAAAACTCTTGGTGAGAAAATACAAGGCCAAAACATAAATAGATTTAAAGGGGGTTTGTTGTAGGAATTACATGTAGCATAGATCTTAGGAATTACATGCAACATAGATCTCTAAATGTCTTCCTAGTGTAAATTTTGCCCTTGTATGAGTTGAGTAGTTACAAGGACCAAAGGATAATATATATCATACCTCAAGAAGATGGATAGAGCAAGATAATAGAAACAAATATGCATAAAAATATGAACAAGCATGCCATGAGCATAATGTTACATACCCTTAACATCTAAAAGCATTTCCTAAGGTTCCTTGACATATAAAAGCATTTCCAAAGGACCTTGACATGGATTCACTATCTAATAAGATTAAATAACCAAATAAAAAAGACAAAAATGTCAAAAGAGCATACAATCGATGGATGATGTACAATGCAAATTAAGGCAAGAAAATAAAGAGAAGATTCTTACTTTGCACATGTCATGAGTGCGACATAACATATCCTAACATCTAACAACAAATGATGTACGATGAAAACAAGGCAAGAGGATAAAGGAAAAGGAGATTCTTACTTTGCACATGTCATGAGTGCAACATAACATATCCTAACATCTAACAACAAATGATGTACGATGAGAACAAGGCAAGAAGATAAAGGAAAAGAAGATTCTCTTTCTTTGAACATGTCACGAGTGCAACATAACATATCCTAACATCCAACATTTCCAAAGGGACCTTAACATGGATTGGTTATAAGAAGATGAAAAGACCAAACAAAAAAGAAAAAGATCCACGTAGCAAAAGAATATACAATGGAAGATGGCTTTCCAAAGGTAAGCACGTCATGTTACAATTATGCTTTCCAAGGTCCTAACATTAAGAAAAAATATTATACATTGTATGCCTTAATATTATCAATATTTTCCAAATTGCTAAAGAGAAATACATAAGTTTTCGGAGTCCTAGAGTCATTCCCAATGCTACAATTCTCAATGTCACATGGTGTGAACATTTTTTGGACTCTAAGAACATTGATGAGAAGAGAAATATCTAAAGATTCTAAGACATGCCAATGGGATTGTGGCATAGTGGTTTGGAAGTGAGTTGAGTTAAGAGGGCGTCTTGAGTCCAAAACCTACACACCACATCCCAAAGGCACAATAAAAATATATATTCACTTCAAGATTCCAGAGGCATTGCTAGCTTTAAGAATCCAAGAAAATATAGATTATTGATATGTAATCAAATCTAAAAACTTCAAACAAAGAGAAAGACACACACATACACCCACCTAGTGTACACACATTGCTTACAAAGGCTACAATCATGGTGCAAGAGAACGATTGTGTACTGGAAAAAAAGCTAACTTTCAACAGGTGATAGAACACAACAAATCAATTATACCCAAAATATGTATTCTAATTTACTCATTCATGCTTTCATCTTGTTGAGGCATAATTCAATGATCTATACAAAGGCTACAATCATGGTGCAAGAGAAAAAAAAGCTAACTTTCAACAGGTGATAGAACACAACAAATCAATTATACCCAAAATATGTATTCTAATTTACTCATTCATGCTTTCATCTTGTTGAGGCATAATTCAATTATCTATTTATAAACAGGTGATAGAACACAACAAATCAATTATACCCAAAATATGTATTCTTAATTTACTCATTCATGCCTTCATCTTGTTGAGGCATAATTCAATGATCTATTTATAAACAGGTGATAGAACACAACAAATCAATTATACCCAAAATATATATTCTTGATTTACTCATTCATGCTTTCATTTCGTTGAGGCATAATTCAATTATCTATTTATAAATTATGGTGTCTTGTTGCTTAAGGACATTACTTACAAATTTATGCCATCTCACACGCAAGGCCTAAATTTGACGGCTGTTTTTCCTGTCAAGGGCTATTTTGCTTGTCAAAACAAGCATTTTTGAAAATAGCTTGTCATAATACATGTTCAAGCTTGAAATTTACCTGTCATCATGACATATAGTATTAAAAATTACTTGCTATTTGACATGTCACATTATATAATTTACCTTTCATTTTTCTTAGTATATATATTATACATACGTATACATACATACAATAATACATATATATATATACATTTTAGATAATAGATATAACCTTGGTCGGTCTTATTGTGAATTTTTAATTTTAAATAGTTAAAGGTTAAGGACCATTTGCCCGCAATCCCAGACTTTCCTAGTCTCATCAATCACGATTCACGATTTGGTCCTGAAACCTGAGCCCTCCAGAGTCTCGAGTCTCGACTCTCCATCTCGTGAGTCGCCAGAACACGAGCAAGGTGTACATTGTACCGTGTGTGCTCGCAGTCTGGACTCTGCAGAGTCGCAGGTTGTAGGCTGCACTGTGCAGGCTGCAGCTCGCTTGCCTGAGTCACTGCTCCACCATCCAGAATCGTCGTTTTGTCTGTGATCAGTGTTTTGGATTCATATTGTTCCTACTAGGATGATTAAATGGAATCGTGTTATTGCTAATATGCAATCGCGTTCATTTAAAAGTCTCAATCATCTAATGTCTATATTGTTACTGAAGTATTAATAGTAAGCTATATAGTTATGCGATTTAAATTGGATCGTTCATTTGTGTTATTACTCATGAACTTTAAAAATCGTGTCACTTTTCATTTGCATATTTTTCTTGTCATTTGACTAGCATAAATTGTCTATCATCTGTCATTCGAAAGACATTTTTAAAAAATGCCTGTCATATAAAATTTTGAGGAACCCGTCAAATTTAGGCCTTGCTCACACGCATGCATTTGCGCCGTAATCTTCAGACATGGAGTGCATGGAACTTAAAGAATCAAGGAACTGGGAATGGGAAGTTTCAGCGAATTGCGCGACGCGATCGGAAACGGGAAACGCGAGTCTTGCGTACAATCATTAATCCTTAATGCTGGCCTTGCTGGGAATGGGAAGTTTCATGTCGAGAAATCGTGCTCCAAATTTTCGACAGACGGTCCGGTAATTAAACTCTCCGTAACTGCACCATAATCCCTCTCACGCGTCTTAGAGTAGAACGACATAGTGACCAGTGACCACACGCTCTTAACGGATTACAAGGCGCCTTATTTATTGCATAAATTTTTTTGACATACTGGATCATCAGCGCAAGCCGCAAGGTCTTCTTACACGATCTTGCGTGGATCATGGGATGAGGTTACCAAGCCAGGAGCAGGCATAGATAAAAGACTTGATAAGGGCACTAAGTACATGCATAACGAGGCACCAATTAAGAAAGCGATGGGGAAGCGGAAGGGGACGGAGCACCGAGTACAAGCGTAATGAGCTGATGATGACGAAAGACTACGTGATGGACGGATGCAGACATGTCGGTGGCCCAGACGAGAAGACGCCACTTGGAGGAGCTACCAAAAAAGAACTAGACGTAATAGATCGACACTAGGTCAGTAAGGAGGGCTGCCAACCGAAGGACCTGAGTGATACGATGGCGACCCGCCGCCAGTAGTAGGACCGGAAGGAGTGGAGGACGAATAGGGCGGCGAGCCGCCATTGGCCGGAGAGGACGGAGACGGGTTATTATTTCCCTGAGGTGGTGAGCCGCCATTTGAGGGGGAGGAGGGCGAATGGATGTACGGGGAGGACCCGGAGGGCGTGGGACCGCTGCCGCCATTTGAGGGGGAGGAGGGCGAATGGCTGTACGGGGAGGACCCGGAGGGCGTGGGACCGCTGCCGCCATAATGTGAGGATCCACCGTAGGCCGGCGTAGGAAAGTGGCTACCACTGCCGGAAGGTGAAGAGCCACCAGTAGAGGGGCCGGAAGCGGGACTGCCGCCGCCGCCGCCATACGATGGGGAACCGCCGCCACTTGGGGCCGAGGGGGTGGGACTGCTGCCGCTGCCAGCAGGTGGCGAGCCGCCGTTTTTGGGGCCTGAAGGAGAAGGGCTACCAGTGCCGTATGGAGGCGAGCCACCGCCAGTGCTGGGGACAGCGCCAGGGGAGGGCTGGTGAGAATAGGGCGGGGAAGAGGGAACTGCTGGACCGCCACCACCAGGGACGGAAGGAACGCAGCCAGAATCGGAGCCACCGCCTCCGCCAGCGCATGAGCCGCCGCCGCCGTGGCCCTTGCCATAGCTGGGGGAGGAGCCCGAGCTGCCGCCCCCCGGAGAGCCACCGCCGCCGCCGCCGTAGTAGCCCGTCAGCAGCCTAGAGTCTCGAACTGCAGCGGCTGCGGGCACATGAACGCCCACCATCAACAACACACTCATAATGATCAGCAGCTCCATCCTTGCGTGCATTCTCTGAACCGGGACAAAGGCGCTTCTAGGTTGCATAAACTTTTAGTTGGTTCTCACTCTATGTTGGTTCTCACCCTATGTAAGCCAAGCGAGGCAAGCTGTTTATATAGTAGCCCATTGAGAGCCCAGATCACGAGCCCTAAGCCCTAAAACCATTCCCTGGCTATCCATGCCATGCCCCTCATGACGGTGATGAGTCGATCTGTCGCTCCTTTGTCAGAGAGAGAGAGAGAGACAGACAGAGAGAGAGAGATGCGTCTAGGAGTGAAATAAGTGTACGTTCAGACCGCGACGTGGCCTTGAGGCGTCGTAAATGCAACGCGGTTTCCCACCCTCGCACACAAGATCCGGCTGGCAAACACACAAAAGCGCCTGCGCCTTCCACAGACTCCAGACTCCAGAGCGCTCCCTGTAGTTTGCAGGATGCCGACTCGGCACATGTTTGATTACTATCTACGTATGTAGCCATGAACTATCTTCTTCAACAGGAGTGAAAGATATAAGTATAGGTCGAGTCTTGGGCCTTGGCCAGTGGCTACATGTACATGAAAGAATAGAATCTATCAAACAAGCATTGAATGCCAAAAGAGGTGAAAAGAAGACAAAACAGGACATCCACATGTGAGAGCATTAAATGACAAGACCTCTCGAGTCTCCTCTCATCTCATATGGAACAAATAACGATTGACACTCATTTTATTTATTTTTACCATTTTAGGTACTTCATAAAACAGTACAATTTCAAGAAAAACTTCACAAAAAAGGCCAAGATCTTGAAAGCATATTACTTTTCCCACCTCACAACTTCGGCCTTGTAAGTGGTAACCTCTCATTGCCTGGGCATGCATGCATCAATTGACGTATGCAGGTCGGCATTGGATACGGTAAAAGGGCCAATAGAGTTTCTTTTATAGTTCTCTTATTTACATCACATGGAACTCACATTTAAAAATATAGGGCACTATGGTTCCTTTTTCTCCCCCCCCCCAAAAAACAAGTAGTAGACCTAGTTATAAAGGAAGGGTTTCACAAAAGAATGACAATGAGGAGCCAATGGAGTGTCACTCAAGTGCCACACTATTTTACGATTTTATGAAATCTAAAACGTAGAAAATAGTT
Organism: Lygodium microphyllum; assembly: GCF_053477565.2. Classification (NCBI taxonomy): domain Eukaryota; kingdom Viridiplantae; phylum Streptophyta; class Polypodiopsida; order Schizaeales; family Lygodiaceae; genus Lygodium; species Lygodium microphyllum. The sequence continues at coordinate 72,650,452 of NC_141141.1, forward strand.
TACATGGCTCAATTTCTTGACTCACGTTAAGCTTGAATGTAATTCATTAGAATTCGAGTGGCTAAAAAAGATACATCATTTGTGCGAAAACTCTGCTAAATTGGCATGGTGTGTATGTTGCTTCTTATGGGTGTCACTTTATTGGCCTGTTTACCCCATGCAAGAGAGCGGGTGGATAGGTTTTACTCAAAGTCGACGGGTGTGTTACTACATTTTCCACCACTCCAAAGAATGCAAGATAGTTTGTATTGCTTTCAGTGATTATGTGCTCCAAGTGCATGCTTCTATAGGTTTTTGAGATAGCATGTTTTCCTCTTTGAGTTATGGGCTATATCTCACTTGAAAATACAAAAGAATAGGCACACTATCACCATTACTACTCGTTGAATACATGGAGTGGGTCATTGATTCCCTCCCCTCACCCCTTTAATGCTTGGCTAGACCATTAGCTAATAGGTGATGCCACTAGTGTACACATAGGTTTGGGTTTCCCCCTTCTTCAATATCCACATAGGCTCATAGTCTTGTCAATGTATATGACAAGGCTCAAGGAGACATACATGAAAGAATAGAATATATTAAACAAGCATTTAATGCCAAAGGAGGTTAAAAGAAGATCAAATAGGACCTCCACATGTGAGAGACAAGACCTCTCCTCTCATCTCATATGGAACAAATAACGAATAGCACTCACTCTTTCTTTAAAAAATCATTTCAACTACTTCATAAAACAATACAATTTCAAGAAAAACTTCACAAAAGGCCAAGATCTTGAAAACATATTACTTTTTGCCACATCACAAGAGGCCCGCATTCAACCAAGAAAACCTTTGATGGCACGGCCATCCACATGTCAATTCACCTATGCAAGTCGGCATACCATAGGGTAAAAGGGCCAATAGAGTGAGTTATATAGTTTCTTTTATAGTTCACTTATTTACATCACATGGCACTCACATTAAAAAATCTAGGGCACTTTGGTTTTTTTTTTTCCCTCGCAACAAGTAGACCTAGTTATAAAGGAAGGGTTTCACAAAAGAGTGACAATGAGGGGCTAATAGAGTATCATTGAACTACCACACTATTTTGCAATTTTATAAAATCCAAAACGCATACAATAGTTTACATGCCTCTTTATGTTTACTCGCGTAAGCTTGAATGCAATACATTAGAATTCGACTAGCTAAAAAAGAAACATCTTTTGTGCAAAAACTCTACTAAATTGGCATGGGGTGTGTGTTGCTTCTAAGGGGTGTCACCTTATTGGCCCCATTATCCCATGCAAGAGAGCGAGTGGTGGACACGTGTTGCTCAAAGTTGACGATCCTGTTATTACATTTGCCACCATTCTAGACAATCAAGGGACTCTCCTTCTGGTTGCAAATTAATTGTTTCTTACATGGCTTCATTCCATTTGATGTGATATGTAAACCTCATGCTTTCTCTCTCTTCTTTGCTCCAAATATAGTGCACCTTTGATGGCATGTAGACTTGTACATGGCTTCAAGGCTCTCAATGAATGGACTCACATATAGCCATGAACTATCTTCTTCAAAAGGAGGAGCGAAAGGTGGCCAGTGTGGCTAGCTAGTATAGGTATAGTCTTGTCAATCTATTTGATAGGTCTCATTGCTTAGGGAGATATATACAAGACAAGCATTGAATGCCAAAACTTAAAAGAGGTGAAAAGAAAACTAAATAGGACCTCCACACGTGAGAGCATTGAATGACAAGACCTCTCATCTCATATGGAGCAATAATGAATGGCACTCACTCTCATTTTTTAAAACCATTTCATCTACTTTATAAAATTATAAAATTTCAAGAAAAACCTCACAAAAATCCAAGACCTTGAAAATACATTACTTTTACCACATCACAACCTACCTGCATTCAATTATGTATCCTTTGATGGCTCGTAGATACACATGTCAATTGACCTATGTGAGTCCACATAGCATAGGCTAATAGTGTCAATAGAGTGCCATCTAAGGGCCCCCCCCACTGTTTTCCCTAAGTGATTTATATAGTTTATTTTATAGTTCACTTATTTACATCACATGGCACTCGCATTAAAAAATCTAGGGCACTTTGATTCCTTTTTTCCCCCTTTTTCGCAACAAGTAGACCTAGTTACAAAGGAAGGGTTTCACAAAAAATGACCCCATTGGTTTCCCCAAGCGAGTTATATAGTTCACGCATTTACTATCAAGATTGTGGGAGAGAATGAAGGAGTCTCACTTGTAGCTTTCTCACTTACACAATGGGGGAATACACACAAAGGTGGAGGCTAAAAACAGTTTTTCTCTTCTTAGTTGTGTAAGCCAAATAGAACTCGAGTACAGAGAAATAGAAGAACCCTATATATGGGTCTCAAAACAAACTCAACTAACTAAGGTGGCATACTAACTGAGACACGAACTAGAGTAGATAAGGATAGCTGTCATCTAGCTATTATTCATGGGCGGTGTACCAACCGCATCTGCAGCTAACAAGTTGGTGACATAAATGCACAACGATCACCCTGGCATATCACGAGTGGAGCTCGATATCTCAACACTCCCCCTCCGCGAGCTCAATCCCAATCCCTGCACACCAAGCAGGTCTCTAAACTTGTGCAGCTTCTCTGCGTCACCCAATGCCTTCGTAAATATGTCAGCTACTTGATCCTCTATGCTGACATAAACTAGATCAATAAGACCTAGTAAAATCCTCTCCCGTACATAGTGATAATGCACCTCAATGTGCTTTGTTCTAGCATGATAGACTGGGTTATTTGTCAAGTGTATACTGCTCATGTTGTCATAATAAATGACAACTGACCCATCTGTAGGCTGATGCATATCATAAAGTAGCTTATGCAACTAAGCTACCTCACATGCAGCCATTGCTACACCCCTGTACTCAGCCTCTGTGCTCGACAAGGCAACTGTAGGTTGTTTCTTGCTGCTCCAAGTGACTGCAGCACTCCCAAAAGACAACACATATCTTCTAGTAGATCGTCTATCCAAAATACTACCAGCCCAATCAGCATCAGTGTATCCATACAATTGTATCTGAACCCCAGTCTCATAAAATAGTCCATACTGCAATGTGGACTTCACATACCTGAGTATGCGTCTAGCCCCATCCAAATGCGGTTTCCTCGGAGCCTGCATAAATTGACTTACCAATCCAACAGCATAGCTCAAATCTGGCATGGTAATAGTCATATAGATCAAACTTCCTACTATGCGTTTGTACATAGTAGGGTCTTCCAAATGCTCACCTGCATCTGCACTTAGCTTTACATTCTGCTCCAAAGGAACTGAAATAGGCTTACAACCTGTCATCCCATATTTGGATAGCATGTCCAATCCATACTGCCTCTGCAAGAGCCGTATCCCACTTGGTGATCTAATCACCTCAATGCCCAAGAAATAACGCAGCTCTCCCAAATCCTTCATCTCAAACTTCTACTTCAATAGCATTTTCACATGAAGGATATCTTCATCACTATCACCTATCATAATCAAATCATCAACATAAATGACAAGTAGCATAATACCTTTCTCTGTTTTTCTCACATAAAGTGGGAATTCTGCCTTGGAAATCTGAAAGCCAATAGTACAAGATACTGTCCTATCTTGTCAGACCATGCTCTAGGTGCTTGCTTCAAGTCATACAAGGCTTTCTTCAACCTGCAAACAAACTCAAGATGAATAGCATGCACATAACCTGGTGGCTGGTCCATATAGACCTCTTCTTGCAAATCACCATGCAAGAAGGCATTCTTTACATCCATATGATGTAAAGACCATCCCTTTGATGTAGCCATAGCAATGACTGCTCTTACGGTTGCCATTCTTGCAACCGGACTGAATGTTTCTTCATAATCAATGCCATATATTTGTGCATACCCCTTGACTACTAATCTTGCCTTGTATTTGTTCACAGAACCATCTACATTGTGCTTCACCTTATAAACCCACTTATAACCAATTGCATTCTTATCTTTAGGCAAAGGTACCAATTCCCATATAGCATTTGCTTCCAAGGCATCCATTTCTTCATCCATGGCTTTCTCCCATTTTTCTTTTCCCATGGCTTGCTCAAAAGAAGTGGGTTCTCGTTCCTGTATCACTTTGATCATATAGGCATAGTGAATGACTGTAAATCCATCATATTTTAGCCTATCCATAGGATACCTAGCTCTGGTAGACCTGCGCAAAGTAGGTTCACTCCCAGGTGCTCTCAAAACATCCCTCGTCTTCCTTACTCCAGATGTAACAATAGAAGGAATACCCAACTCATCATCAATGCTCTGTTCTGAGCCACTGGATTCACCATCCACATAAGAGTGACTTGCATTCACATCAAACATGGGCTGATCTACCTTCTCTTTTCCTTTTCGTAAAACATGCATACTACTATCTGCATTGCTTTGAGAAGATTCTCCTGATCTCAATCTACCTGTCCATGGCGAAGAATGTGAACCACTGCTAGAGGACACTCCAGGTCCACTAATATCTTGTGACTGCTGCTGTGAATTCTGTGCAGCATTACCATTTTGTGCATCTACATTATCAATCACATTTACTGGTTTATACCAGCTACTCATCTCATCAAAAACATCTCTGCTCACTGTAAACTTACGAGTAGAAGGGTTATAGCATCTATACCCTTTCTGCTGCAGAGAGTAACCAATAAAGATGCACTTCTCAGCTTTTGGATCCAACTTGGATCTCAACTCATCTGGCACATGAACATAGGCAATGCAACAAAAAATTTTCAAATGAGAAATATCTAGTTTCCTACCAGTATACCTCTCCTCTGGAGTCATGCCATGTATTGCTACAGTGGGAGTCCTGTTCATTATGTAGACTGCTGTAGCAACTGCCTCAGCCCATAGTAAAAATCTGGCATGTCTTTTTCATTGAGCATGGTACGAGATACCTCTCCAATATGCCTGTTTTTTCTTTCTGCAATTCCATTTTGCTGTGGGGTATGACTACATGAATATTGCTGCTTTATGCCATGCTCCTGCAAGAACCTTGCAAACTCATTTGAGAGGTACTCTCCCCCTCCATCTGACCTTAGGTATTTTATTTGCAGGCCTGTTTCTTTTTCAACCATAGCTTTAAGAGTTTTGAAATGCCCAAAAAGTTCACTTTTCTTTTTCATAAAATACACCCAAACTTTTTTGCTATAGTCATCAATAAAAGTGACAAAATAATGGCAACCTCCAATAGATGCAGCTTTAGTAGTCTACACATTAGAGTGGATTAACTCCAATGGCTTCTTACTCTCTTGAACATGTCTAGGAAATGGTTTCCTTGCCTGTTTTCCAAATTGACAGGCTTCACATACCTTATGCATTTCTACAACCTTGAATTTAGGCAATCTTGCAACAATATTTTGGGCTTGCATTGATTTAAGTCGTTGTACATTAACATGACCAATGCGTTTATGCCAGATATCAATATCTGCAACTACACTGGTCCCATGTGCAAACATTGCTGCACCCAATTCAGGCATGTCTGTATCTAATGTAAACATTCTGCCCTTCTTCTTTCCTTTTGCTATCAAGTGACCGTTATTTATCATATCCTCAACAAAGCATCCATGAGGATTAAATCTGACCTGCAAGCCTTGCTCAACCATTTGACCAACAGAAACCAGGTTCTTGGTGATATTCGGGACATGAAATACATCCGACAGGTATTTCTTTTTCCCATCCTGCATAGACAAAGGAAATTTTCCAATCTGCACAATAGGATGTGTAGTATCATCGCCAGTCTCCACAAATCCTGGTTTTTCCATTTTCCTTGCATTCTGCATTCATTCTGCATGACCTGTCATGTGGTTTGATGCACCTGAGTCAACATTCCACACATCGTTGCTTTCTTCTACACTTGTCACAGAATTGTTGATGTGTTGCACCATAAACAAATGCTCATTTCTGTCATCACCTTGTCTACTAGAAGATGCATAATTTCCTTGTTGCAAATTTCCATTCATGATGTCATTTTGCTTTTTATAGCAGTCTTTAGCCATATGACCCATTTTACCACAGTAGTAGCATTCAACATTGCTGTTTGTATTTTGGCCTCTTTGCCATCCACCACGACCTCTTTGGCTCCCCCTGCCTCTAGAGTTACCACGTCCTCCTCCATAGAATAGGTTTTCTTGAGTTTGCTGCATATTTTGATTTCTACCACGGTCTCTAGATCGGCCTTCTCTACCTCTGCCTCTACCTCTTCCAGCATTTGAGTAGAAGATAGCTTCTTTTGAAGTTCCTCCTGAAGAAGATGCACCACCATTTCTCTGCTCCTCAGAAATTAGAAGAGCAATCAACTCCTCAAAATCAGAAAATCTTTCACGAACGGAAATGGATATTCCGAACTATTCATAATCCTTTCCCAGACCATTCAAGGTCACATAAACTAAATCATCATCTTCCACTGGCGACCCAATGGAAGCAAGTGCATCTGCAATCTTCTTCACCTTCATGTGGTAGTCATTGATGCTCATACTTTCTCTTTGCACATTGTGCAACTCTTGCTTGAACTGCATTTTCCTGGCTTGCGTATTTGTGCTATACATTTTTGACAAAGTATCCCATGCCTCCTTTGGCGTACTTGCATTTTTATATGCACAATCATAGAGTCTGAAATACTGATAGACAGCCAATACATAACTTTTCTGGCTCTCTCATGCCATCCTTTAAATGCCTGCATTTGATGTTGATTGGGAACATCAGGAAGAACCGGTTCTTCTTCATTTCTTGCAATAAATTCCCAATATCCTTTTCCCATAAGGAAATTCGTCATTCTAAACTTCCATGCTTGGAAGTTGTTCTTGTCAAGCTTTTCAGTGACAATCTGTGAAAGAGAATCAAACGCCATTACAAAACATTGCAAAAAATTCTATCACTGTAAAAAACACAGCTTCAGCCTCACAAGGACAAATCTGCAAAACTGGCGAAAGTGGTATTTGACCACACGGTCACTTCCTAGTGACGATTTTGCATCAACAGGCAACAAGGATGATTCTGTAACTCCCAATGTCTCTACGCATAGGCATACGATGCAATTTCTACGGTAACTTTTCACCGACCTATAGAACAGTGGTCGCACAGCAAAAAATAGGGCCTTTTCCTAAGTGCGTGCGGAAAACTTCCACCTCGAAAACAGGCCCCGAAATGGTCTCGAATCAAAAAAACTGGGCAACTGAGGGCTAAAGCCTATACCCGCAGCATATATTGCCCTCTTGCTACACCACGAAGGGCGTCTCAATCTGAGACAATGCACTCTTGCACTTTCCGACTGTGCTACCTGCAGAGACTTGCTCCCAAACTCGAAAAATGAAAGCAACACTGGTCCTCTTATTAGAACACCGCGAACTTGGTTTTCTTTCTTGAGCTCCTTACCACGAACCCGGCTCTGATACCATGTCAAGATTGTGGGAGAGAAGGAAGGAGTCTCACTTGTAGCTTTCTCACTTACACAATGGGGGAATACACACAAAGGTGGAGGCTGAAAACAGTTTTCCTCTTCGTAGTTGTGTAAGCCAAATAGAACTCGAGTACCGAGAAATAGAAGAACCCTATATATGGGTCTCAAACCAAACTCAACTAACTAAGGTGGCATACTAACTGAGCCACGAATTAGAGTAGATAAGGATAGCTGTGATCTAGCTATTATTCATGGGCAGTGTACCAACCGCATTTGCAGCTAACAAGTCGGTGACATAAATGCATAACGGTCACCTTGGCATATCACGAGTGGAGCTCGATATCTCAACATTTACCTCACATGGCACTCACATTAAAAAATGTAGGGCACTTTGATCCCCCCAACAAGTATGCATAGTTATAAAGGAAGGCTTTCACAAAAGAGTGACAATGAGGGGCCAATAGAGTGTCACTCAACCCACATACTATTTTACAATTTTACAAAAACCAAAACTTAGAAAAGAGTTTATGTGGCTCAAAATTTTGACTCATGTTAAGCTTGAATGAAATACATGAGAATTTGAATGGCTCAAAAAGATATATCTTTTGTGTGAAACTTTGTTAAAGTTTCATGGACTGTGTGTTGCTTCTAAGGGGTGTCACCTTATAGGTGTTGCTCAAAGTCGACAGATATCTTATTACATTTTCCACCACTCTAGTCCTTGCTTATAACTACTAAAAGTTATCCAAGATAAATGCATAATATTGTAATGTGAGAAAAAGAGAAAGAATTGAGAAAGTGCACAAGCTAGCTCTTCAATAATAAGTGCATCTTTAAATAGCCATGTTTACAACATTTTTGGATTTCTAAGAGGCATCCCATGATCAGGTTCTCATCCTCACCACCCTTAAATTTGATATGCCTCCTTTAGAGCATAGAGTCACATCAAGGCTAAAATTCTTAATACCCTTAGATTCTACATTAGTGACTTAGTAAGTGTACCATGCGAGAGACTAAGGTTTGTAATGAGTCCTAATTAAAAGTAAAGACCTTAATCTATCCTTGTACTTTCAAAGCCCCAATCAAGTATAGGTTGTGTTCATTGCATTAAGATTGCAATAAGCTACCTCCCCCAACTAGAGCCTATTGGAATAGAATTAGACCCATGGATCATGTGTGGATAGTAGACATACATTACTTCCTTTTGTGCTAAGTACAAGGATTTTAAAAAAGAAAGTTTGAATCAACTGATGTTATTGGTGAATATTCTTATTTCTCCATCAAGTTTCCTGAATTCCTTCACTGTGATTGGCCATCCTACAATCAAGCCAATCGGCGTTGTTCTCATGGTAGCCACTTAATACATCATGACTTGTTCTTCCAAACAATAAATAACCTTGCTACTCTTAGTTAAGGGTCTCTTAGAAAGAATATAAGACAAAATCCTTCATTAGATTCAAGTTCTCTTAATCTCTCAACTTTTTCACTTTCAATACAAAAGATAAGGCACAACAGTCCTACTACTATTCTAGTTTTGATTTTTTCCTTTTTAGAGTCATAATCTTTTGAAACACTAACAACCACATGACAAATACATCATTTCCACCTTTATTCCACCATGCTATTACATTATACTCCTTATCTTAATAGTGTGCTTGGTTATAGATTCCTTATATCCATGCTTAAGTCCATTGAGCTATACCTTTAATTTTAGCTCTTGATTTTAGCCTTATGTTGAGGGCGTTTTTTGTTAGCAAAGAATTAGCATGTAAGATGGTTGTTTTCTTTCTTTTAGGCTATTCAATAGCATGTTGAGTCAAGGTGTGTACATTGCCTTTGCATTATTCTAGAGATATCACCCAAAATTTTTTCAGGGTGAGAGGAGAAGTTTAATGAGTGCAAACTTTCATTGTCTTTTTTTGGGTATATCTCAATAAGTAGGGCCCATTGGTGTTGTGCAATGATATATACATATGTATGTAGTGAGTCCTTGGATAGGGGTCTACTTAAGGCATATAGTATGTAGAGGATACTCAAGAGAGTTTAACTCAGGTGGGAGCATCAATTTGGTTGTGTAAGATGCTTGTGTGAGTATAGCCTAGGGTGTGGAAGATTAGTGAGAGTGTTGGGGTTTTTATGGATAGATATAAGTATGTCTTATTAGTGTACATAAAATATGTTTGTATGGGCATCTATAAGTGTGAACATGATGTGCTCATTGGGCATTATCTTGGAAGACAAAAAAAGAAAGAAGCATCCATCTAAATCTAGATAAGGAGCATGGAGCTAGCTAGAAGGATCTTAAGAAGAAGACCAAGGGGTCGAGAGGAAGGCAACCTAGAGATTCAAGGGGGTGGCCGTGCAAGATCATCCAAGCTTATGCTATGAAGGGAGGATCCCTTTCTCTCTATCTCTCAAAGGACATGCCTCTTTGATTAGATTCATTAGAGGGGATGATTTCATTCTATGATTCCATTCAAAGCATTTTGATGTGAGAGTGCAATAGCTTATACAACTGAGACATACAACTACTTGGTTATTATGGCAAAAGAAGTATCTATCTTCGGGATCCCCCTCCAATGATAAGAAAATAATTTTGTAGAAATCTTACAAAAGTTTTTCCCTTTTATCTTATAATTTGCGGTATTGCAATCAAGAAAAGGATATCAAGTCTTTCCCCTACAAAAATGTAAATCTAAGAAGATAAGAAAGTTTGAGAAATGCATTTTAAAAACCTTAGATGGATCTATTTTACATGATAGGCATAGCCTGAGATGACATGAGGTGTTGATGAGTTTCTTGACGTATAATGGAATTATGGTTGTGATGAATGAGTATTTTAAGTATGTATGGTGGTTTTTCAAAAACTAATTGAGGTTAATTGAATGACAATAGAGTTTATGACTAACATATATATGCAAAGTTGAAGGAAGATTTTTAAATTGTGAATCTTAAAGTCTAAGGTTTGATTGAAGGGTTTAAGAGCTTAAAGTCTATTGAAATTGAACATATAGAATATCCATGACATAGAGAGGGAAGACGTAACCCATTCCAAGTTAAGAGGCATAACTTTGAAATATAATGATCTAGAGTTTAGAGAGTGAAAACTATTGGTAGTTGAAGAGTTATAAAAGAAATGGGAAAAAAGACAAAATGTGTGAATAGAGTGAGGAGTATAGAGTTGATTTTCTTATACAAAACTAGAGATGATGATAAAATTTGGGTGTTATGATTATTAAAAGTGTAAATATTTGGTTAAAAAGACTTTGTACAGAGGCTTATTTTATTAGGCATGGATTTCTAGACCTAAGTGTTAGACAGAAAGAGTTAATTTCTAGTGGTTAAGTTATCTATGAGCATTGAGATCCTTGGTCTATCTTATCCTTTTGGTTGCTTGCCAGGTATTAGTGTTAGACACAAAGAGTTAATTTCTATTGGTTAACTCATCTATGAGCACTAAGGGCTAATCACATATATGAGAAAAAGAGAAAGAAGAAGAGGAAGAAAGACTAGAGGAGGAAAGAGAAAGACAGAAAAGAGGGGAGAAAGGAGGAGGAAGCCATGGAAGTTGAAGATGAAGGCAAAGAGTATGTACTTGGTAATAATTGGTTTCCCTAAACTGGGACTCTTACACCTTATATGCCCTGGTCAGTGTAATTGGGTGTCTAACCTAGGCTAGTTTCTATGTATCCTGCTTGTTATAATCCATCCCCACTCTAAAGATTTTTGCTTGCAAAAACAAAAGACAACTAGGGGGGAGTGATAGATGGGCTTAAGGACTAGGGTGCACAATACTACTATGAGCCACATTTCGATGAAAATGGGTGGGTAAAGATTAGGGAGAGCATGTTGTCCCTAACATGCCTGCTAGGGTAAAATTCTCATAACTTGTGATAGGCTGCTCCAAATGCAGTGTGCCACATGTTGAAACGGAGCTTATGACGTGTAGTTTTGGCCCATGTAGAAAGCACATTGCTAAGATTTGGGCAAGTACAAATTCTAAAATAGTGTGCAGTCTCTTGCAGAGGCAGGGTTGTGGTAAAAAAGGGTGCATAACTTGCTATTCTTCAGCCGGTTGGGCATCCTGGAGGTGAGGAAATTCATTGATAATTGTGGCTAGGCCCCAGTAGGCTTCTTCTAGGGGTAGGCCTTGCCATTTGATGAGGTACTCCTTGATGGATCGAGATCTTAAGTATTTATCTCATCACCCAATTATCATCTCGGGGATATATTGAATGATATCTATTAACATAGAGTTTCATTTGAGTTTGTGTGTTTTGAAGATTCACCTTGCACTGTTGAAGTAAGGCTAGTCTGCATGGGATCCAACGCGGCTATGCTACTCTGAGGGTTGATCTTATTATTGAGTAGACTATTGGGAGGGGAACCTTATACCCATATAATGCCTCAAAAGGGGAAACCCCAATGCTAGAGTGGGTGAAGTTGTTATAGGAAAACTCAACCAAGTGGAGCCACATATCTCAATTTTGTTGTACATCATGGAAAAAGTGTCATAATTACATCTCAAGCCATTTATTTATTCTTTCAGACTTGTCATTTGTCTAGGGGTGGTATGTAGTGGATGGAGCAAGATTGGTGCCCATAGTTGTGAAAATTGTCTGCCAAAAGTTGCTCACATTCTTACTATCCCGATCGTGCACTATGACTTGTGGTAAGCCATGCATTTTGAAGACATACTCCATAAATTGAGTGGCCACCTGAGAGGCAATGTATTATGTCTTAGTAGGGATAAATTTGGTAGCTTTGGTGAGGTCATCAACTATCATGTATATACTATTCCATCCTTTCTTTCTAAATAGGAGGTCCATGATAAAGTCCATTGTGATATGTATCTATTTCCCTTTAGGAATAGTAAGGGGCTACAAGAGGCTACTGGGCCTAAGTGTGGTGTCCTTGTTCAGTTGGCATGGAACACATCTAGTCACAAAATCCTTGACATCCCTCCATAAGCCTTTCCAATGAAAGATCTTGGCAATCATATCATATGTTTTGAAAGCACCCAAGTGATAAGAAATGGGGCAAGAATGCATCTCTTCCATGATTTTTAATGTGAAAGGAGAAGTATGGTTGATGACAATCTTGCCATGGGACCAAATAAGGCCATGCTTGAGCTAATATTGGGAGTTTTCAAGCCAACCAATACCCCATGTGCAACATTTGGAATATGTGGCTAAAGTTTTAATCCAACAAATAGGCTTCTTGAAGATCCTCAATCCAATCACTATACAACTCTGAAATGGAGGATACTCTATATGCCCACATCCGAGAGAGTGAATTAACCACGATGTTATCTTTACCTCAAGTGTGAGAAATGTTAAAATCATAGTTTTGAAAAGTTGCCACTGGAGCCCTAAGAGGAACACCAAGGAAAAGGGGATTCTACTGCAAGAAAATCTATATTGTACATTAACAAGTTTTTATTTCATTCTTTTGATGACCAAAACAAAGAAAACAACAAATATTCATGTAGCATCATATTAGATATCTCCCACGGATTTGATAGAATCAAACATAATTTTCAATATCTTCATAGGATCCATCAATAGAACAAAGAATATAAAAGAATACACCATTTTTGGATGGAAATCAATCACATAGTATTCATCTTCAATGTCTTCATAGTTCTCTCTCTCAATCTCTCATATACAGTTACACTTTTTTGATAGAATTGACTATCTCTCTCTCTCTCTCTCTCTCTCTCTCTCTCTCTCTCTCTCTCTCTCTCAATAGTATATAATCTCCTCACTACAACACTTAATAATGACTCTCAATAATCATTCTTAGGTCATGGATACACCTCCCAAGAGGTATGTCTGATGTGAAGAGGCACCAAAGCCACTACAGTTCTTTTCATAGCTCACTATTGTCACTGTCACTCCAGTCTTCTCTTCATTCTTCAGCAGAGCAGCAGCTTCTTCCATTTGTTTTAGCTCTTTTGAACTTAGATTCATCCTTTCCAAAAGTTAGAAAACTTTTCCAAAGTCACACATACATCTATAGAACACTTACAGAAGATCTACAGAACAATACATAATAGGAACAGAGCAGATACATAACAAAGATAGAGCAGAGACAGAGGCTCTACAGAAGGTCATCGGAGAACATCAAATTCTCATAACTCATACTAAAACCATTCCAAACTATCAAAAACTATTCAATAATCTTTCAAAATATTTCAACATTCATCAATCATCAATCCATGCTTCATATAGAAGAAAATCAAAACAAAACAAAAGCTATACAGAAGGTATACAGAACCAATGAGAACCTCAACAAAACCTACCAGAACATCACAGAGCTTCATATCTCCACTAAAAATCATCATGAGCTTCCAAAACATAATCAATATCATCCAAAATACTCTCAAACACTTCCATTAACAACCATATATCACTCTAAATCCATCAAAAATCAATCATTCAGAACTTAAAAATAACAAAAATTCAGTCTTTTTCCACTGTCAACATATCCCCACACTTAGAAAGAAAGCGTCCTCACGACCTAAGGAAAAGATGAATATAAGTTCATTAAAGAGCTCAATTTTGATATTCTTCAGTATCGTCAATAATCTCTCCAAACCACGACCCCAACTTATCACCTGTATCTCTAGAAAAGAATACTTCTAAAGGAAAACTTTCTTATTCATTAATACATCTGATAAACAATATAAAGTCATAACGAATTTGTAAAGGATGTAAGAGGTTCTTCACCTTTCCACCATAGGCTTGCCATCCACCATCACCATCAATATTTGAAAAGATCTCTCGAACAAATTATTCAACCAGCACGAACTCGTGATGTATAAATTATTACAACACACACACACACAAACACAACCATATGAATGACACCTCCAAAAAGAGATATATATCATTAAGAATCATCCAAAATACATTGCAAAGGCATCAATTTAGGTGATCCCTTTTGAAGGCTTGGTGATTACGAAAACGATCCATGGAGAATAACTCATCCACAAATGTCTTGGGAGGTACTGAAGGCAGCACATCCTTTCTAGCAAAACAAGGTATCTGCTAGGTAGACATAGGGCATGAAAATATAGGACATGCAACTATTGGGAATCATTGTTCACATTAACATTCATACAAAGCTTTGGAATATCCTTTTGATCGTTATGGGAATGCCTATGCATATATGCTAGATACCAAGCAAAATGAGCTATCAATCTCACTGGACGGATCTAGAGATTGTGAATATTGGTGAGCAAAATGGAGGTAATTCTGGTATGCTTGACTAGTAGTTGTCCAGTCCCCTGGAATTAATGGCCAGTTAATTTGTGGTCCCGTGAGAGAATCAGTTGAGCTCCATCCTCTTCTTCTTGGAATCTGTTGATCAAATCCTTCGTACCCACTAACCAACTGAGGGGGTTGAAAAAAAGAAGTGGTAAGAGATGGAAGTGGCATAAGTAAAAGAGAATGAAGAGATGGGTAGGCAAAATCATAAAAGGAGGAATAAGCTAAAGAAGGAGTGACTGAAAATTTAAGTGAATCAGTTAGGAAATGTGTTAATTGATAAGTAGGAAAAGTAGAAGGCATACAGATAGATGGAGAAGGGCATGACGGAGAAGGGGAAAAGACTCGATCTTCAATGAAAGAACAATAGGTAAAGATGGGAATTTGAGGAAAACCCTGAGGTTGGAAAAGGAGAGGTAAGATAGCTGCTGAGTTGGATTGATAAAGGGAAAGATAAGTATCATAGTGATGGGCCATTTGTTGATAGTACAATAGGCTAGGAACAGAGGGACCTAAAACAAATCGTCTCTAGTAGGCATCAAAGAAGGATGAGTCAAATTGATGGTTCTTGGAAAGATAAGCTAGGAGATCCACCCTTAGTTGGTTAGTGCTATGCACATAAGTAGAAGCTATATTCCGACGTTGGTTCAGGACCACATAATCAATCATTGAATGCCATGAAGTGTCAGGGCAAGTAGCCACTTTAGAAGAATAACATTGAAACATGTCATCTATCCTCAACTCCAAATAGTTGATATATAAAATAGCTTGCAAGACCACATCCCCCACATACCAAGCCAGATCTACATCATCTGAAATCAACAGATCACCTCGTAGATACATGTAAGACGGCAACATGGTATCTGTTGTCACAGAATCTTCAAAGACCATACAAACAGCTTCTGTCAGCAAATCAGGAGACCATCAAGCCCCACTCCAACCATTCTCTAGAAGAGGGAGATCCATTGTTGAAAGCTTCATATAAAAGGCCAACTTTTGTAACTGATAGTGGAAAAAAAAGGAATGGTCCAGAGGAACATACTCCTGAAAGTGCTCAAATGTAGACCATAACAAATCCATCCTGGACTGTAATCTTTCCACTTTATCTTGAAACAACGGACATAATGTGGCATGTCTCTGGAGAACTACCAAGTCCTGATGAGATATAGAAGGAATCATATGAACATTGGGGCTTGGAGGAATGGACCGTGACTATGCCAGTTGGTCTTGGAATTGCTTAATCTGGGAAGCTTGGGATTCCAATGTATTATGAGTTGTTTACAAACCTGATAGTTTTGCATCTAAAAGAGTCTGAAACTCTTGAGCTTCTTTGGACATTCTCTCTTTCTCTTCCGAAACTCTAGTGACCTTTGACTGAGCTTCTACTAACTGAATCTTCAAAGAAGATATTTCTTCTCTCTGGGTCTCAATCATTTGGGTTTGTTGCTCCATCTGCTTAAATAGATCAGCAAGTGTGTCTTTAGCAGAAGCTACCTCTGTGGCTGCCTTATGCAACTGCTCTTTAGATTGCATCAATTCTTTGGTTGCATATAGTTGTTGAACACAAGCTGTCTCACTGAGCTCAATAGAACTCTGGATGTCATTACAAAGAAATGGAATAGTATCCATTGGCATTAAATTGTTCAGTGAATGAGCTAATATTTCCAAAGAACCCTCTAGATGTGCCCTGAATAAATTGTTACATGTGAGGTAGGTAGGGAGGTCACTGCTAGAAGTAGTAGGAACTGTGACTGAAGGAATGACTGAGGGAGTTTTATCTACCACACGCTTCAAGCGCTTTCGCTGAATGACCAATGGAGGAGGGGAATCAAGATCCTCTATGTCAATAGGCTCTGAATCCTCTGAAGATGGAGGGGGAGGTACTAGATCAGATGGAGGAGGAGGAATCACACCCTTCTTAAAGCTTGAATATGTCAAGAAAGCATATAAATAGGAACCATAAGTGACATTTGTGACATTCCCTCTGGTCACTTTGACAAAATGTTGGTCCATATTTATAAGCAGGTAAGTACTCCAATCAATGGCAACCCCTTTTAACACCATCCTAGAAGCTATGAAGAGCTCTTTGGACAAATAGTGAGATGGTGTTTTGGTAGGCATAAGCCTTTCTCGGAGAAATTGACAGACTAACTTCCAAAGAGGATTAGTGATCATGGAAAAAGACACTCTTGAAGTGTTAATCACTTTCTTAACATCCAGAACCTCTTTGTTCTGCTTCTGTAACAGCTTAAGAATCTCATCATTGGAGAATAATTGTATGGCTGTAATAAAGGGTTCTCCTTTGTAGGGAAGAGACAAAGCCTTTCCTAACCCTCTAGGTGTCAATACCATGGAAGCACCATGAACCAGACCCGATTTCTTACTGAATGATGTAAGAAACTCATCACACAGAGATGGATCGTCTGGAATCAATGGGAGTGAAGCAGCCACGAAAGTTGCAAGGCCTGCTTTTGTTATAGGCTCAAAAGCCAGTAGGGAAGAATAATCCTTACTAACCAACGGGATATACTGGATAGGAGGAGGAGCATGAGGCGCCATTCAGATGGAAAACACACACACCACAAACATAGACAATCACAAAGAATGCCTGCAAAACAACAAAATAGCTATAAAAAAGAAATTGATCAAAAGAAGTACACACACAGACGTAACTAACCAATTGACCACCCCCAAAAAACCCACATCTTGGAAAAAATTCGGCATGACCTCTATACATATGCGACCGAAAACTTCATGCGATGCAACAAGCAGGCATCCAAGACCCCGTATCAGGTTTTAAAAAAAAAAACTACAAACCGCACCCGTAATCGTATCACATAAATAAATCATAATACCATAAAAACCTAATCAGGACCTAACCATAACTTTGGCCAACAATGTCAACTTAAAGGACTATACATGCCCATCCCACTAAGCGTGTTTATTAAAAAGGGAAAAAAAAGTGCACTGAGGGGGAATGGTTTTAATGAAGGGTTCATTTTAAGAAATGATTAACAATGGGTGAAATTTTATTAGGTTATTAACCTTAATAAGAAAACGATGGTTTCTTCTTAAAATTTTAATTACAATTTATTAAGGTGAAGCGCTGCTTTAACGAAACCCGGACATCAATACCCAGACTGGAGTCTCTAAATGCAAATTCATTAATTAAAAATTAATGGTGATGTGGAGTATTTTTTTGCCAAGGCTTCATTTTTTGTGACGCCTGGTTCATTTTTATTAAAAATTAAAGTGTCTCTGAAGCGCACATAGCGCGTGCAAAGTGAACGGTTGGTTGATTTTAAATTGTTAAAAAAAATATGTGTTTAGCGTGAGCGTGCGTGAAAAAGTGGGTGAATATAGTTCATTTTAATAATTAACCGTGGTTAAGGGATGATCAAAATAAATAAAGCATAAACAAAAAAATACTTGGTAGGGATGTATATACAAGAGACAGAAGGCACACTAAGTAGTTCCAAATACAAGGAATCCAGTCAAAAAAGCAAAAATCACTGACTGAAAAAAATAATAAAATATCTTAGTGTTTTTATTTTTTTAAAAAATATTTTTTTCGTTCTTTTTTTTAATTTTTTGTTTTTAAATTGTAATTTATGTGTCTTTGTATTGTGTATATTGTTTGGTTTTATTTATTTGTTTTTTAAATTCTTTTCCTTTCTCTTAAAAAAAAAAAAGATTAAAACGTGATGTAGGACACATGAATATGTTGTGAAGTGTAAGGGTGGGATTGTAGCAATCCAACAAGTGTCAACAATGTGTTTGAATTCATCCATGATTTTTCAACTAATTTTTGGAATTTAAAATGAATTTTTATGAGGTTAAGTATTAAATTTAGGGTTTTGGCTTCAAATAATACTTTGGCCATTTATGGAACCAATTTCAATTGAGAAATTATTGGCAAAAGGGGCAAGGGGATTTCTAATTTTTTTAAAGATTTTTATGAAAATATTTTTGAATTTTAATTAATTTTTAATGACTTTTGCTCATTTCGTATGTATTCTTGAAAGAATTTTAAAGTTTTAAATTTTTTGCAATTTATTTTCTTGAATTCCCACTTTAGAAAACAATGCAAATGATTTCAGCAATGTTGGAAATTTTTAAGAATTTTTTGGGTAATTTATTTGGATTTTAAATGAATTTTTAAAGTCTTTAGGTGTTTTATGTTTATTTTTATGTGTTTTTCGGGTTTTGAAATTAAAAGTCGGTACCCGAGCTGTGTGTGAACAGCTGAGGATGACTGTGTGTGAACGACGGACTGCAACACACCACTGCATGGACAAGTCGGAGGTGGTGGGCGGGCGGGGGTGAAAGAAAGGGACGGGCGGGGTGAAGAAAAGGGACGGGCGAAATGCCCAATGGAGGGTGGTGAGCAAGGAGGCCCAAGGAAGGGTGGGCAAGTGGTAGGAGTGGGGGGAGGAGGGTGGTGAGGGGAAGGCGGCGGGGGCTGGGCCAGGAGGGAAGTCAGCGGCGATGGTGGTTCGGTCAATGGCACTGGCAGTAGCAACCAAGGGGGCGATGGCAGGTCCAAGGGGTGTGTAGAGCGGCTTCTCTAGCGGGCGGTGGCACTTGTGACCTGCAGGCGGTGTGTGGTCTGGTGAGTAGCGGCTCCTCTAATAGCGGGTGAGGAGGTTGGACCGTCTGGCATATAGGTGACTCTAGCGGGCATGGCAGTTGCAGAGGTTGCGACTTTGACATGGCGAGCGAGGTGTCCTTTGGGGCGGGTGGCTCTTAAGCATGGCATCAAAGGCATAGAAGGAGAGGAAAGGAGGAGGGAGGAGAGGCGAGGTAGGGAGGAGATAAAGAGGAGGGGGGAGGAAGGGGGAGGAAGGCGAGGAGGCGTTGGGGGGAGGGAGGTGAGGAGGCGCAGGGAGACGAGGTTTTTTTTTTTTGTTTTTTTGTGTTATTTTTATTAATTAAATAAATTTTGGTTTTTTTTCTATTTTTTGATTTTTTGATTTTTTTTCTCTTTTTTTATGTTTTGAAATTTAGTGTGTTTCTTTTTGTTTTTATTTTTGTTTTTTATTTTTTAATGTTTATTGTTTTAAAAAATGTTGTTTTTTTGTTTAAATGTTTGGTTTTTTTTTTTGTTTTAATAACAAAAAATTATTATGATGGGTAAAAAGGAGCGCACCCCCATCTCGCGCGCAGGTGCAGAGCAGGGGTAAAAAAATTTGCATTGGCTGGATCAGACAGGACGAGGACGGCAACACGCGAGGCACCGAGGTCATGGGGGCATCCCAAGGCATGTAAAACCAAAAATAGCCGTGTTCACATGCAACACGAGAAACGCGGCCACACGGCAAAAAGAAAGAAAAATTAATAACACCCAAACTGCATGTTGGATTGAAAAACCATAAAAAGGAAAAATGTGCCGGGAGACGAGAGGAAGATGATAGAAAAATGCGACACTGGTTCTAGGGCAAAATCAGGGTGTTCACATGGAAAAAATGCAAAAAATAGACCCGAAAACTTTTACGTGTATTAATATCCAAAAATCCGCTCATCGGAACGAAGTGCAAAAGGAAGAAAAACTATGCAGAACAATGTGTCCAACAACCTATCATGGCAAAACACAGTTCCGATCAATATAGGATGCGTTCACATGGGAAAAATCCAAAAAATGGACCCAAAAATAGACTTGGAAATTAATTTGAAATGATCAGTGCATTGGAATAGAGGATAGCAAAAAGAAAAAATGTCTTGAAGAAAGGGATTCACAGGGTTGGTGCATCAAAACTCTGTTTGGGGTGAACTAAGAGGGGTTCAGATGTGAAAAACATAAAAAACACACACGAAAACACTCGAAAAAATTAAGAACAAAAAATCCGATAGTCGGAAGAGAGGGGAGGAAAAAGGAAAAAGTGGGGGAAAGGTTGGCGGGACATGGCTGTCAAGTTAAACTGGAATTGCGATGAAAATAGGGCATATTCACATGGAAAAATGTGAAAAATAAGCACGAAAAGGACCCAAAAACCCGCAAAAATTAATAACGGATAAATCGTGCATCGGAATGACATGGAGTAAAAAGGAAAAATATCAAGGGGAATAGATAGGATAGGGTTGGCACATCAGATCAGGGTTTCGAAGTAATTAAAGTACGTTCACATGAAAAACCGTCCAATTTACGGGAATTGCTTCAAAAATTAATAATTGTAGAACCATCTGTCGGAACAGGAGTTGCTAAAAAGGAAAAATGGGCAGTTCAAAGGGAAAAACAAGGATGTAAGGTTTGATGTGAGCCTCAGTGAACATAGAATGCCTTCACAAGGAAAAATCGCAAAACAAAGGATAAAGGCAAACGGTCAAGGAACAACCCCGAGGACAGGGTGAAATAGAACGGAGGAGTGGGGAAGGAATCCCGTTAGGGTAAAAAGAAGTCATGGCATAGATACATGATCAATAGTGGGTATATGCATGGGGGTATGCAACATACACGTACAGGGACGCGTCCCCACACTTAAAACCTTAGCAGGAAGGGTAAATAGAACATCAAGGACCTAGTACCACATATCAAACCAACCACGAACGTCCCCACACTTAAGACATGACCATCCCTGAGAAACAAAAGGTGTAGGGTTAGAAGAACTTGGCCCATATTGCCGAGGAGTAATGTCGACTATCGAGGTTGCATCTTGTATCGTTGTTGGCTGCAGGAGGTAACAGGGCGTCTTCACAGCACAAATCCTTTGTCCTTCATGGCAGGGACCACACGGCAGCACCCAGGGAGGTAGCTGGTTGAAGGAATCGTAGGAAATTCATCGATGACGAGGGATATTGCACTTAACTCAGGATCACTCAAATGGAATGAAAGAGCAGTCACTTGCCCCAATACTAACATCACTCGAGTGAATAATGATGAAACCCAAAGCTCACACCTGGTTTAGGAATTGAAAAGGGGGTGGTGTAGAGGGAGTATGCCAGGGTGCACAATTAATGGTGCATTAATGCGTCCAACCCCGTCTGGCATAGGTGCAAGCAGGAAGGCTAGGGAGCCTTGCAATGCAGTGTACAGAACATAGTGACGTGTCTTGTGCTGATGGTAGAGATCCATCATGTGGGTGTGGAGAGAAACGAGAACGTACCTGACTCCCATGGCCGTAACGTCCCTCAATCCTCACCTCTCAATAATTGATTGAAGAAACACCAGCCCCACTCAACCCACCCTCAGTCTCACACTTTGTTGAAAGATACAGAGGGCAGCCCATTCCTGAAACCCATTGATGTAATCCTCACTGTCACTTGTGTAGAGGGCATATGCCTTGTGTGCATTTGATGGTGCAACTGTGCATCTCGCCCTATGCCAGCATACAGTGCAAGAAGGAAGGCCAGGGAGCCTTATGGTGTAGTACATAGGAACAAATCCTGCATTATGCATTGAGAGGCCCATCCCATGCGTGCAACACTCCATTCGCACATCTCACCTCTCATTTGATTTGAAGGGAAAACCTGGTCACTCAACCCATCCTCTGTCTCACTCTCTGATAGATATAGAGGGTAGCCCATACTCACATCCCCATCCTGTTAGGATGAAAGCTCACATCACTCAGGGGGTTGGTGATCAAGATTATGTCGGCTGTTGTTGTCATCAGGATCTTGAAGATGAGGTGTACCCAGGGAGGCAGTCTACAAATCTCATACTTCAATGATTTATAAGAAAGATCGTTTGTTAAGAAGGACAGACATACTGATATTACAGAGAAGCGCACCAAGGGAGGTGGCTTCAAATTACTTGCTGAAAAGGTTCTGCTAATGAGTCAACTATCCTGAATTGCAGGGTGTTACCACCTTTTCCACAGTCAGCTTTCCGCCCAAGGGTGTTTCCACCTTTTCTTGGAATGAGGCCTGTTATGACAGGGAATTTATTCCTTTTCTTCCATAACAATTTTGTTTGTTTGTTTTTTTTCTCATTTTTTTTTCTTTTTTTTCTTCATTAAAAAGGAGAATGGTAGAAATACCATGTGTCAAGACCAACATCGCCACTGTTGTTGGATCAGATGAGAAGAGAAAGCAGAATGAGACCGCCTCATGAGGAGAATCATAAGGGCTATCAGAAGCACGATGAGAAGGACAGTGCGACACCCAAAAGGAAGAGGATAGGTCGACTGTGATTGTTAAGATTCCTAGGGAGGGAAGTACTTCTTCAGAGATAGCCATTGATCAAGAAAGGATCATTAGAGTCATCAACGGTCTGCACCTGAACAGAGCCGTTAAGATTGACAACAAGTACCTTGTATGGGCCCATCCACCGTTGTTGAAGCTTGCTAGGAAACTTGCCAAATCTCGAATCATAGGCTAGGACAAGATCACCTTCTTTGAACTCCTTGTGCTTGATGAAACTGTCATTATAGGCTTTGCATCACGCTTGAGTGGTTTCCATGCATTGTAGGGCCATCCACTGTATCTCATCCAAGCATTCCAAGTGTAGGAGGCAGCATTGCAGTGACTCATCATGTCCCAAGCATTCTTTAATTGCCACTCGCAAAGAGGGCAATTCCAGTTCATCAGGGAAGACGATTTCTGTACCATACACTAGCTGGAAAGGGGTCTGTCCTGTAGCTGCCTTATGGGAGGTTCTGTATGCCCAAAGGTCTCTGTAAGTTGATCATCCTAGTCGCGACGATGTGCAGCAATCGTTCTTGTCAGAATCAAGCAGAGGATACGATTGGTGACTTCAACTTGGCCATTGGCTCTGGGGTAATAGGGAGTAGACTTACGATGGTAGATCTTATACAGTTTCATTAGCTCCTCCATGACTTTGTTAAGGAAATGAGTACCTCTGTCACTTACCAGCTAGAGGGGACTGCCAAAATAGGTGATAATATTCTCGTACATGAATAGGGCTACAATGTTACCATTATCCCACTTCAGGGCTTTAGCTTCACACCACTTTGTGACATAATCCGTACATACTAAGATGTATCTATTCTGCTTCCGTCTAGTAGGTGGATCGATGGGACCCACAAAATCAATCCCCCACTTCTTGAACAGCTTTAGGGGAAGAATAGGTTGTAGTGGCATAGCACTTGTTTTGGTGGGTTTTCCCATTCGTTGACAAGCGTCACATCTCTTGTAGTCGTCATATGCATCCTTGTGGAGGGTCGGCCACCAATATCCTGCCAATAGAACCTTCCTGGCTCTCGCTTCTCCTATGAAGTGTCCACCACATGGTTCGTCATGGCATGCTTTCAATATTATGCTGATTTCATCCCCTGCAACACATCTTCACAGTACTTCATCTTTGCCTCTCTTGTATAGTGCACCGCCTAGCAAGGTGTAGGGGGCTGATTCTAACAGAAGCTTCTTCTTTTCACGGCTTGAGATGCCAAGAGGATACTGTTGAGTTGCCAGAAGATTGGCTATGTCTGCATACCAGGGAGTAACTGTTTCAACTAGAAACAAGGAAGCATCAGGAAGGTTTGGATCATCCTGTTCCTCATCTACAGTTTGAGGGATTCGTGACAGATGATTGGCTAGGATATGGGAACGGTCAGGCTTAGTGACCACTTCAAAATTGAACTCTTGGAATAGGAGCAACCATGTCATCAATTGTTCTTTAACATCTATTTTTTTCATCGCGAATGATAATGCTTCATGATCCACATAGAACTTAAAATGCATTAACAATAGATAGTGTTGAAACTTCTCCAGTGCAAACACCATTGCTAAGTTTTCAAGCTCTGTCACTGTATAGTTCCGTTCCCTATGAGTGACCTTTCGGCTTGCATAATATATTGGTTGATGTAATTTAGAGGGGCCCTTTTGACATAGGATAGCACCTAGCCCTTCAATTGATGCATATGTGTGCACATCAGGAGGTTGAAAGATAGGTGCTTGGATAAGGCACTAATTCAGGGTATTAAAGGCTTCTTCATAGTCATTAGTCCAAATGAAATCAGCATCTTTCCTTAGGAGCTTGTGTAGAGAGGCTGCCTTGGTTGCAAAATGTGCAATAAATCTTCTATAGTAGCCCACATGGCCAAGAAATCCTCTCAATTGCTTGAGGTTTGTTGGTGCTGTAAAGGCGGAAATCTTCTCAATCTTCGTCGGGTCTGTTGCAATCCCTTGTGCAGAGACAATATGACCCAAAAGAATTCCTGATGAGACGCCAAAGACACATTTGTCGAGGTTGATAGAAATCCCATACTCTCGACATCTGTCAAAATATTGCTCTAGGTGTCCCCAATGCTCTCGAATCAAGCTATAGACACAAAAGTCATCAAGATACACCTCAATGAAATCATGAAGATGATTCTAGAAGGTAGCCATCATTACTTGTTGGAAGGTGGCAGGAGCATTACAGAGCCCAAATGGCATCACTCTATAGGCATAGGTTCCCCATTCTATGGTGAAGGTTATTTTGGATTGGTCCTCTTTTGCAATTTGGACTTGGTTATATCCGTTGAATCCATCCAAGAGGGAATATAGTTCATGCCTTGCCACTGTGTCCAACAGTTGGCCTGTAAAAGGGATAGGGAAATGATCCTTCTTTGTCTTTGAGTTGAGCTTCCAAAAGTCCACACATATTCAAAGTTTCCCGTTTTTCTTGGGTACAGCCACAATGGGTGAAACCCATTCATTGTTAGCCATGGGATAAATGAACTCGGCTTCAATAAGTTTCAATAATTTAGCCTTCACCAATGCAAAATAATTAGGATTCATACGCCTTTGTCTTTGCCTTACAGGTTTGGCATCAGGCTCTAGGTCAATGTGATGTTGGCATACTATTGGATAAATTTCCTTTAGATCTTTGTATGACCAAGCAAACACATCTAAGTTCTCTTTGACTAGGTCTCACAGGACCACTAGTTCTTCTTATGGAAGATTGAGACCTAGTTTCAGGTGACGTTCAGTACCATTAGTATCCAAGAATGTCACTTTCCTTTCACCTTCCACTTCACAGATAAATGTCCCACGGATTGCTTGATGGGACCTCAAATGGGCCGGCACTAGCTATGGCACTAGCCGGACCTCATGCTCATAACAGACAAACACACCCTCACGGCCTCGCGGGCTAGGAGCGTCTATCTGCTGCTAAAGGACTAACTGTCCTAAAGCCTAATCTATGCGTTTATAGTTTTGTAGTCCAACGATTCCCTTTCTATTAACTCCATAGAGGGAGAACCCATACACATTGGCAATAAATGCCACGATAATCACATACATGGGAGGCAACCTCTCGGTGGAATCACCGCGGCCCCACTGCAACTCTCCAACACCGCAGGGATTAGCCCCTTGATGCGCTGCTCAACATATAGAACAAACGAATAAACTCCACTCTTTCTTTTGAAAATATTCCAGGAGATACCATGTGTCCTTACCAAATAATTCCCCAAGAAACCAACTATCCTACGGCTTAGGTTGCCTTTTCACACTCAAGCGTGGGTCATTATAATCGAAAACAGGTGCTGTGCATCCAGTCTTTTGTACTCTGATACCATGGTTGACATGCACATGCAAAAGTGGATGATCCTAAAGTGCTCAAACATAATTTTCAATCAGAAACGTGTGGTGCACAACCAGGCTTTCCAATGCTCATTCACTAACTCGTTGCGGCGATGTAAGGATAGCACCAAGACAACACTCGTGCTACTATCCTCTTAATTAAAATATAACGAACTCTATGTCATGATATGCATTAAAAAATCAGCAACAATGAGCACACAAATCGCACCATTCAAACATCCCAACCCCCTATGTTTAGGTATTGCTTTCGTTGCATAGGTGTAGAGGTTCGTTTTGTCATGTTTTAATGTATAAAAAGCGATAGATCACCAAATTTGACAAGAAGATAGGGAAAACTGAGGCTAAACCTCATGCTTTGCCACTACCATACATCCACAAACAATCATTATATTTTTCCTTATTTCTATGAAGCGTATTTCTATTTTTTTCATTATTTTTTTATTTTCTTGATTTATTTGTCAATAAAATATGCTATTTTCTTATTTTTCTTATTCCAATCACTTCATCATAATAACATTCAATTTATATTTTATTTTTTTCCCATAGGAACACATTTCACCCACCCGAAACGATAAAACTACCATTTTACCGCTTAAAAACCGCATTTTGGGTTTACGGGAATTAAATAGCACAGGTAAATCATTGCAAAATCAAGACTTTTTGATACACAGCAATTAAACATGATGCAACTAGCACTCAAACAAATTTTTATCCAATAAGAACATCATTACTATCATAAACCATTAAAAAACTTCATTTTTCTTCATAAAAATGGTCATACCGTGTTTTTACATAACCCGAGATGCATTAAATGACTGCATGACCAACAGATGGAGCCTCCATTTCTCTCAATCCAATGTTGCACATCAACTTTCAGCATGTCCATCAATCTCCATCACCGTTTCCTTCAATCTCCCTCCCCATTCCTCCTTCAAGATAGTGCGCATGAACAGCCCATAGAGAGGAGAAAGAGGGAGGAGAGAGAAAGACTAGATTCTGATCTCTTCATCCAGATAGCCATATCTCACGCGAAGACTGGTGATAGAATTAGGAAAGAGGGAGAAGTTGGTGGCCAATCTCTGTTCCATGGGTTGCATTCAGACCCAAAATCGATTGTGTGGGGGGGGGGGGGGGGAGCGAAATTTTCGGCCGTTTCTTGATCATCACGACGCCATATCCACATGCCATGTTAAGAAAAAATGGGGGGGGTGTCAAGGTCCCAAAGGGCACCCCCGTTGGGTCCTAATCTTTTTGTCCACCTTTTCAAATCTTGGCCAATTTTTTGCCTCTTCCGCGTTCGGACTTCGTTTCAGCCTCTGAAAAATCCTGTGCGTCCGTCTCGGCATCCCGCACTGATTGGCAGCTCCTGGCATCCCGCATGGTAGTAGGAAAAATTATCAAAAATCTACAAGTGTTGCTCGGGTGCCTTTTAAAAGCCGTCTTTCACTTGGTGCTTAAAATCATTCTAGCTACAGCCGTTGCCTTCGATGTCGAATATTTTTCCCCTAAATTCCAGATTTTTTGGCAAATTTCAGGCACATCCCGTGCTCAAAACTCCGCTCTCATTGGCGACCACGGGATAGGGCGACTCAGCCCGTCGAATCCCACAACAGATTTGCACAAAACAACCAAAGGAGCATCAAGCTGATAGAAAATAGCTACATATTAAAACACAGCACAATGCTCACCCTACCCCCCCTCACAAAACCAAGGCATGACATCCACAAGGAGTAGGCCTAGCATAATATGATAAAAGGTCCGAAGCTAGTCACTAACCGACTGCTCCAACACGGCCAAACTAAAAAGAACTATCAAAGAGGTCTCCCTAAGTGGTGGTCTAAACTACCTACCTAACTAAGGACAACACAACCAAGAGCTCCTACTAGGCGAGGACTCCTATAGCCTGATTAAGAAGTATTTTATTTTAGCACATTTCTTCTTTTAGGTTTTTATTTTTCCATACTCGGGCGTGTAAAAAGGAGGGAGCTGAGCGTAGTGACCCAAGGAGAACAGGGCATCGGCCTCAGGTCCTGTCTCGATACCCAAGAACCTACCAAGCCTTTGTAAGCGACACTTAATCCTTTTCTAACGCTCACCTTTATTTTTGCTCCAACCTTCCTTACTTTCTTCTTTTCTAGTGAGATGCCACCCCTAGGAAGATAAGGCATCGGCCCCAAGTCTAACTCATCCCCAGGAACCTATCAAGCCTTCGCAAGGCGATGAGCAACTGCTTATAAATTTTTCGTTCTTTTATTTTCTATTTTTATAGGGGTTAGAACCCCTTTTTACACACCTTTGTATATATTTATTTTCTTTGAGATATTCGGGGTTCCATCATCATCATTTTTTTCCTCTGGCAGGCTTCTCTAATTGCCTCACAACTAAGCAAGAACTCCTAGAACGGCTGCCTAGCAGGCGAGTAGAACAGGGTCACTAGGACTACTTTTTGAAACAGGTCTTTCGATGCCTGGCAATGGCGTTACAGGAGGCAACGACTACTCAGGCCTCCCTCAGACATACCTAACCTAAACCTGGGACTTCATGCCTTGGACGCCAGTCCCCAACAGGAAAAGAAAATCCCCTACGAGTACACATACACATATAGCATAGAAACACGTTACTTGTAAAGGAGAGATATCACCTGGATAGGGCCACAAGAAGTCTCTGCGCGACATAGGCTCCTTCTAATCTCTTCTTTGAACCTGTCTAGCACAGGACTAAAACAAGAAACCATTAACCGCACCCGTACTAAACAGACGACTGGCCCTCTTGGCCTAATGAAATAAAGCATTTCACTACAAAAACTGATCGGCCCTCTTGGCCTAATGAGATCAAACAGAATAGCACCTACACATCCCTCCCTGAAATAGTACAAATATACAATAATATACTCCTTTCCAAGGAGGAAAAATAGGGATCGCAACCCTAAGCTAAATGCATAAGATTATGACCCATCCCTCCTGCATATATAGCAAGAGACGTACGCATAATACGTCGTCTAATTAGCGTATGGGTCCAGGATAACAACGATAGATGGATCTCGGCTACTCTTTGCATCACCCATATCAACCATCGCTTGCCATATATTGCATGCTCTGATAACATTTCCCACAAGCGACCGGGTCCTGTCTCATTATTGATAGCAATATCCAAACTAGGACCATAGTTGAAGAAAATGTCTTCTTCATAAGCAATGTTTGCCAGTGAATCCGCAAACTGATTCCAGTAATGTGGAATCAGCTTAAGAGACACTCTCTCAAACTCCTCAAGTAGGGTCATGACAGTCCGATGATACATACAAAGGATGGGATTCCGCACCGTATATGTCCCATCTAGCTGATTCAAGATCAATTGGGAATCCCCTTTTACTAACAACCACCGAATACAATCTTGCTTGGCAATATGCAGTCCCATGATCAAGGCTTTATACTCTGACATGTTGTTAGTGAATCCCACCCCGAGATTAAGCAGCTAACTTCATCGTAACTCTATGTCGGGGATCTCGGATTACTACTCCAACACTCCCTTTTTATTAGGGCCCCTAGACGCTCCATCAAAATATAATATGTACGTCTACAATGGGTTTACACAATCTGCCATTACGAACTCCTCTATTCGTAATTATGATAGTCAAAATTTAACATGTTTAGTGGATGAACTGACGGCTCCATCCCACCTTCTTCATTAAACTTAACAAGGATACTTGTCAATATTCGTAAGCAGTGATGACACAAGACTTTGATCTCCCACACAAAGGTTTCGTCTTCTTGCTCAATCACTTTGTATCCTTTACTCCACCAGATAAGTTTCCCCTGATGGTATCTCTCCTCCAGATATGGGTGCTCCAAATAAGGAATTAACCACCCCATCAACCAGCTTTAAGCTCTATTGCAGGTCTCAAATCAGCCCTAGCATGGACCTACAATGCATTTCTCCATGTTAGCATACTTTGAAATAATAAGGTTTAATCTTATTAAGATTAACCTTATTTTTAAATTCTAGTCCCTACAGATCAACTAGTAGAGCCATAGACCTATTTTTTCCTATCCTGACAATCTTGTGGGGGCCATCCCATCTAGGTTCCAGTTTCCTTGGAAACAGCTCCCTACGTGCATCTTAGTACAAAACTAATTGCCCTTTTTTAAAGGTATACTTCTTTGCTTTAAGGTCGTGCAACTGCTTCATTCGACGTTTAGCTATCTCCTGGTGTAATAGACTCTGCAATTTCAGTTCATCCAGGTGGGCTATGGTCGTGAAATGTTCAAAGAGTGCATCCTCATCTCCCAAAGAGTGATTAATTGCAAACCGTATGGTTGGAAACTTTTGAGGGGTAACACACACTCTTTCCCATAAACTAATTTAAATGGAGTATGGCCGGTAGTTTGCTTGAACGTTGTATTGTACGCCCATACTGCCACATACAACTTCATGTTCCAGTCTCGTTTCTTCTCCGAGACTATTTTAGACAAGATACCCACAAGCTGCTTATTAATACTTTTGACTTGCCCGTTGGCTTGCGGATTATAGGGGGTCATTTTGTTGTGCTTGTTTTGCAAAGCTTTAGTTAGGCTTTTGATCACTTTATTCAAAAAGTGGGTTCCACGGTTTGACACTAGTTCCTTTGGTGGACCGAAACGGCAGATAGTCTGCTCTAAAAGGAAACTTGCAGTCTCTTTTGCATTGTCCTGCCTTGTCCCCCTCGCTTCCGACGTTTTGTAAAATAATCAGTTGCTACTATAATGTACCTCTTCTTAGTAGTAGATGATGGGGTGATAGGACCCACAAAGTGAATGCCCCACTTCTCAAATGGAAGGATAGCCATAATAGGTGTAAGTGGGCATTTCCTATTCTCTCTGCTGTCATGTCTTTGACAGGTATTACATCTCTTTACGTACTCAAAAGAATCTTGGAAGATGGACGGCCACCAATATCTAGCTCTTAAAGCTTTCTGTGCCATCAACCGTCCAGCGAAGTGCCCTCCACATGTAGAGTCATGGCACTCTTCCAAAATGAAAGGAACCTCGTCAGGCATCACACATCGGCGATAGATATCATCAACACCCTGCCAATATAGTGTTCTTGCGATCAAGGAAAACTTCAAAGCCTGTTGTCCGATTTTCCTCTTTTCAGATTCCAATCTCTCCTGTTGATAGATAATGCGTGATAGCAGCATACCAAGATGGAATAGAAGCTGTATCAATTTTAAACATTTCTTTGATATCACTTCCTTCAGCCAAAGTCTCTTTTAGCTCCCCGAAATCCACAAGGCATTCCACAATACCCTGCAACCTCGGTGGCTTACTCTTAATCTCATAGTCGAACTCCTGCAAAGTGATTAACCATTTTGCTAGACGATCAGGCGGTTGTAGCTTGTTCATAAGCAATCTAAGTCCTTTCGCCTTCTTATAGAAAACTACCTTCTCATAGAGGATGTAGTGCTTGAATTTTTTAGTCGCAAAGACAATCGCAAGGCACAACTTCTCCATGTAGGTGTAGTTGATTTCTGATATGCCCAATTTTTGACTAGAAAAAGCTATCGGATGATACCACTTTTCCTCCCAGATTTGGGCTAAACAACAACTGATACTATGCATGGTGGCTGCTGAAAATATGTAAAATACATCGCCTCTTTTAGGTGCTTTTAAAACTGGTGCTTTTACTAGCTCCTGTTTCACATCCTCGAAAGCTACCTTACAAGGGTCGCTCCATACAAATAAATAACTAAAGGATAATAAGTTCGTTAATGGCAACGTTCTTTCTACCAAGGCATTTATAAACCTCCGATAGTACCTTACCGATGACAGAAAGCTATGTACCTCTTTTGGAGTGCATGGTGGACTCATAGCAACTATAACCTTGATCTTTTCAGCATCAGTTGCTATCCCTACTGAACTAACCACATGGCCTAGCAATAGCCCATAAGGCACTCCAAAGACACACTTCCGTGGGTTAAGAGCGATACAAAATTGTCTGCAACGCTCAAAACACTTTCTTAAGATAATCAACATCCTTTCCCTTACAGTGGCTGCCCCCAAGTCATTGATAAATACTTTCAACTCATCTGGGGAGATGTCGCCAAAGGTCTTGTTTGTTGTTCGTTGCCATGATCTAGGTGCATTGCACAAACCAAAGGCCATCACATGGTACGCAAAAGTACCAAAGATAGTAATGAAAGTTGTTTTCAACTTATCCTCTTTTGCAATTGCCATCTGGTTGTATCCTGCAAAGCAATCCAAAAACGAATATATTTTCCTACCCACTAATTGATCCAAAATTTGGTCAATAAATGGCAATGGGTAGTAATCCTTAATCGTCTGCTTATTCAGCTCTCTAAAATCTACACATAGTCGGATCTGGTTGTTTTTTTTCTTCCTGATGGACAACTGGTGAATACCATTCTGTGTGGTGCTGTAGAGGAAAGATTAAACCAACTTTTCGTAACTTCTGTAACTCCTCAAATAGCCCGTCCCTCAATTCAAAAGGCATATGCCTTACTTTCTGATGCACAGGACGACTGTCTTCTTTTACAGGAATAGTATGAACAGCCAGGGTAGGAGGAATGCCTCTCAGCTCATCATAACTCCAAGCAAAGATATCGAGGAATTCTTGAATCAAGGACACATAGTCCTCCCTTTCTGCTGAACTTAGCATGGAACCTAATTTAATTGGCCGCAAATCATTCGGCATGCCAAGGTCCAACTCAATCAAATCTGTGTCTCTTATCC
The DNA here is from genome assembly GCF_053477565.2 of Lygodium microphyllum. Classification (NCBI taxonomy): domain Eukaryota; kingdom Viridiplantae; phylum Streptophyta; class Polypodiopsida; order Schizaeales; family Lygodiaceae; genus Lygodium; species Lygodium microphyllum. Next base: position 72,683,365 of record NC_141141.1, read on the forward strand.
TATCTTGAGGCTCTATCAGCTCATTCAAAGTTATCGGATAAATATCCTTTGTAGTGGACCCCTCTTTAGATTCATCACTGGATGATGTCTCACTACCACATGGATCATGTGCTGTTTCTAATTCAGTAGAGGATAAAGGAGCTCTCTCACTCTGAGGAGACTCAGGGTAAGCATTGACTATTACTCAATTAGTACCTCTACCTAGAACCACTCGACCGGCGGGTATATCAACTTGACAGTCTGTTCGTAAGATCTAAGGCCTACCTAGCAAGACTTGATAGCTAGGACGTCTTGCAAATCTTATCACCCTAAAGTCCAAGAAACATTCTACACTTGCAACTGTAACATGGACTTTAGTAACGCAACCTTTTGGTTGCCTTAGACTATCATCAGCCATTCTAAGAAGGGTGGAGCTATCTTTTTGGTGCCTAGACCCAACCTCTCCATCAACTCTGAACTCATGATATTGACGGAAGACCCACTGTCTATGATAGCATTCTCCACTAATATTCCATCCACGTATGCTGGAACCCTAGGGCAATTCTTTTCAGCATGATCAAACCAATCTTCCCCTACTCGTGCTATGCCCAAAGGATCTACAATATACCCAATACGCAAGATCTTCTTGAATTCCTTGCGTACTCCTAGAGATAATTAAATCAACTGTCAAAGGTTTATATCTAGTTTGACTTCGCAAAGAGAACTTGCTAAATCAAAATTATGATAGGTAGCCAAAGCTCTCTTTTCTCGCCAAACCATCCATTCTTTTGGTCTCGGGATCGGCTTTGGTGCTTCTTTTTTAGCTCTTGCCTTCTTTCTTGGCACTTCCTCATCCTTCTTAGGATCGACTTTTTAGTCAATAGGCCTTAGAGGTCCACCTTCCATGCCAGGATTCAGGACTTGCGTCCCCTTATCCCCTTGCTTAGGGTTTTCCTTGACCAGTTTTGCATTATCTTTATCACCCTCTTTAGCCTTTTGGCCTCTTGTCACGGCTCGTAGGTTAGAGGTTTCAGCGCCATTGACGCGTACAGCCTCGATAAGGCTGACTCCATTGTCTTGTAGCAACTCCTCTATAGTGGTCTTTCCCCTTTGCTGTATTTGTAACACCATATTGGGGAATATGGGAATTTCCCATAAGTTTGGGACACGTGGTCAAATCTTTGTATTTGTCATAGCTTGAACACTATAACTCCAAATTGAGTGCTCTATAGCTCAATAGATTCCATTTTTCAAGCGCTTTCCAATGATAGGTCACATCATATGGTTTTGAGAAATTTATGGCCATGTTATCCGGGTGCCACCTTTTGAGTATTCAAAAAATGGGAATTGGGAGATTCCCAAACTCACTAATATTGTGTTTTGTCTTGGTCCATCATTTTGCTGGAGGTTATTACATTGCGCTCTATGATTAACTAGACCTAGCTATTTACTCCCTTGTTGGAGGGAACTAATCTTACTCCAACAGGTAGCGGCTAAGTGACCCGACTTCCCACAAATATCACATCTAACATTTGGACAGTTTCTAGGGAAATGTTGTCCGCCACACCACTTACAGCTGAATCTTGAGGGATCACCCTCTTCAGGGCATCGACTCCCTATCAGATTCTGCTACTTCTTCAGGAAATTGACGTCAACAGCTATTTGCCGATATTGTCCAGAAATCATGTCAGTGTAGTGCTTCATCATATCCTTAACTTCACCAAGGACATTAGAGGCGCTCGACTCATAGCCTTAATCGTCTATCCGTCGTTCCATTGGCCTAACAATTTGATTAGGCATTGGTTGTTGACTCACAGGAACAACATTAGGGTTCGAGGCTTGGCCTCCAACATTTGGTGGAGCCAATTGACTAGCCATAGGCATAGTCACACTGGGAGGAGCTGGCAGTAAAGGTACATTTTGAACCATGCTTCCTCTCCCATTAGGGTTATTCATAGGCATCCCTTGACTTCCATTTATCAATGGTAAATTGCCTCCAGGTACTAGTCCCGCATTAAGATTTATTCGAGAGGAGTAGGCCATTTGTAATCGTGACTCTACTCCTTCTGCCTGCGTGATGGCATTGTCCATATCAGCCAAATCCACACTGCTCAATTGTACCTGAATATTGAAATCCAATCCATGCAAGAAGTATTGCAATTGGGCAGCCAGCGGAATAGGAATGTAAGTTTGTAACTTACGAAATACTTCCTTAAGCTTCTTAGCATAGGCTTTCACATTCTCATGGGGGTCTTGGCGTGTTACATTCAAAACACACAACTAGTATTGGCCACCTCTTTCAGGGGCATATTCTCCTTGGAAAGCTACGTAAAATTGGCCAATTGTGGTTATGGTTCCAGTCTCTATGCTATGATACCATACTGCAGCCCTTCCTTTTAATGTCATGTTAAAGAACATCATAATATATCCCTCATCTTGGATGCAGTAATTGAACATTAATATTTGGAATTCACAAATGTGAAACTCCACATCTTCTTCGGTTAACCCATTAAAAATGGGCAAAGGTACTCCTAAAGCTGGCAGATCCGGTGTCCCTATAGGAATTGCAATGGATTGTGCCATGACGACAATCGGATTGACAATAGGAGTTTGGACTGATGGAATCACACTTGAAGTGGGTTGACTTGGTGGAAGAGAGGGAGAACTTACGCTTCCTCCTGTACCTAAAGGACTATGTGCAGCAGTTGGGTTACTAAGACCACTGCCTCTTATGCGTATCGGGCTACTCCTTTGAGGAGAATAGCGACTTACAATCTCCAACTGCCGTCTAGCCCTGTCAGCATGTTCTGCTTTTTGTATTTTGGCTTGACGATCCTTGTCAGAGGACATAAACCAACTTTTTCGTCCCTAAAAACCCTAGATTCGAGAACCACCACTTGTTGGTAGCTCCCGGCAGATGCACCACTGATGGGACCTCAAATGGGCCGGCACTGGCTATGGCACTAGCCGAACCTCATGCTCATAACAGACAAACACACCCTCACGACCTCGCGGGCTAGGAGCGTCTATCTGCTGCTAAAGGACTAACTGTCCTAAAGCCTAATCTATGTGTTTATAGTTTTATAGTCCAACATTTCCCTTTCTATAAACTCCATAGAGGGAAAACCCATACACATTGGCAATAAATGCTACGATAATCACATACATGGGAGGCAACCTCTCGGTGGAATCACCGCGGCCCCACTGCAACTCTCCAACACCGCAGGGATTAGCCCCTTGATGTGCTGCTTAACATATAGAACAAACGAACAAACTCCACTCTTTCATTTTGAAAATATTCCAAGAGATACCATGTGTCCTTACCAAATAATTCCCCAAGAAACAAACCATTTTACGGCTTAGGGGCTTTCCACACTCAAGCATGGGTCATCATAATCGAAAATAGGTGTTGTGCATCCAATCTTTTGTACTCTGATACTATGGTTGAGATGCAAATGCAAAAGTGGATGATCCTAAAGTGTTTAAACATAATTTTCAATCAAAAACGTGTGGTGCAGAACCAGGCTTTCCAATGCTCATTTACTAACTCGTTGCGACGATGTAAGGATAGCACCGAGACAACACTCGTGCTACTATCCTCTTAATTAAAATACAATGAACTCTATGTCATAATATGCATTAGAAAATCAGCAACAATCAGCATGAAAATCACACCATTCAAACATTCCAACCCCCTACGTTTAGGTATTGCTTTTGTTGTATAGGTATAGAGGTTCATTTTGTCATGTTTTAATGTATGAAAAGCGATAAATCACCAACTTTGACAAGGAGATAGAGAAAACTCAGGCTAAACCTCATGATTTGCCACTACCATACATCCACAAACAGTCATTATATTTTCCCTTATTTTTGTGAAGCATATTTCTATTTTTTCCCTTATTTTTTTATTTTCTTGATTTATTTATCAATAAAATATGCTATTTTCTATTTTTTCTTATTCCAATCACTTCATCATACTAAATTCAATTTATTTTTCATTTTTTTCCCATAGGAACACATTTCACCCACCCGAAACGACAAAACTACAATTTTATCTCTTAAAAACCGCATTTCGGATTTACGAAAATTAAATAGCGCATGTAAATCATTGCAAAATCAAGATTTTTTGATTCACAACAATTGAACATGATGCAACCAGCACTCAAATAAATTTTTATCCAATAAGAACATCATTACTATCATAAACCATTAAAAAACTTCATTTTTCTTCATAAAAATGGTCATACCGTGTTTTTACATAACCCGAGATGCATTAAATGACTGCATGACCAACAGATGGAGCCTCCATTTCTCTCAATCCAATGTTGCACATCAACTTTCAGCATGTCCATCAATCTCCATCACCGTTTCCTTCAATCTCCCTCCCCATTCCTCCTTCAAGATAGTGCGCATGAACAGCCCATAGAGAGGAGAAAGAGGGAGGAGAGAGAAAGACTAGATTCTGATCTCTTCATCCAGATAGCCATATCTCACGCGAAGACTGGTGATAGAATTAGGAAAGAGGGAGAAGTTGGTGGCCAATCTTTGTTCCATGGGTTGCATTCAGCCTCAAAATTGATTGTGGGGGGGGAGAAGGGAAAATTTCGACGGTTTCTTGATCAGCGTGATGCCATATCCACACGCCATGTTAAGAAAAAATGAGGAAAGGGGGGGGAGGGGGGTCAAGGTCCCAAAGGACACCCCCCTTTGGTCCTAATCTTTTTGTCCACATTTCAAATCTTGGCCAATTTTTGGCCTCTTCCGCGTCCGGACTCTGTTTCAGCCTCTGAAAAATCCTGCGCGTCCGTCTTGGCATCCCACACTGATTGGCAATTCCCGGAAACCCGCACGACAGTCAGAAAAATTATCAACAATCCATAAGTGTCACTCGGGTGCCTTTTAAAAACAGTCTTTCACTTGGTGCTTAAAGTCGTTCTAGTTACAGTCGCTGCCTTTGATGTCGAATATTTTTCCCCTAAATTCTAGATTTTTTGGCAAATTTTAGGCACATCCTGGGCTCAAAACTCCACTCTCATTGCTTCTGGATAGAGGTTTGACTCTTTCAAAGGAGTAGTGTCATCATCTGATGTTCCATTAGAACTAGTGTCCTCCTTCTGAACATATGAATCATTTGTCGGTTGAAATTGCTGGAAGGGTATGAGAGCTTTGTTTGCTTCTGTGTGAGTGGTAATTTCTTCTGGACTTAGGGATTCATCTTCAAAGGATGCGTCTAGGAATGTCACATAGCATGGACATTCTAGAAGCTGAGGCTTTGATAGCTTTGGCTTCTATTGGCAGGGGGCATCATCATCATCTTTTCTCTGGACTGAACGCTCAGGGCGACAGGAGCCACTGTTGAACTTAATTTTTATACTTTTAATCCATTGCTTATACAGATTCTGCATACTTTGTGGTCCATTGATCAACCCAAATGCAACCATAGTCATTCCATCCAACACCCTGAGATTTTCAGCCTCTGAGGTCTTTGTAGGGACATCAACAAGATCATCCGCTATCAGATGAAATTCTTCATCTGCACTTTCATAACCTACTTCGTTTTCTTCCGCATCATTTTCATCCTCTTCCTCTGGAGGCTCTATCTCTGCTTCTGTAGAGGCTCTGTAGGAGAAGAACAGATCTTCTGCCTTTGCATTTTCTTCTGCTTCTGTTACAGTCACTGTCTCTGTGATTGTCTTTGGTTCTGTCTCTGCTATGTATCTGCTATGTCTCTGTTCTGTCTCTGTTACTGTCTTTGCTCTATATCTGTTCTATCTATGTTCTGTCTCTACTCTGTATTTGTTCTTTCTTTGTCAAAGGTGATTTCAGAAGTCAATTCAAGTTGAGGCAGGAGGTATTCTCCCATGGACAAGGACTTTGCTTCCCTTGGTAGTTGGCTTACAGTGCCCACTGTTAGGGATTGTGCCTCTATTTTCTTGGGAAAGATCTATTTAGTCTCTTCATCTCCTAATGTACCATTTGTTACCTCATTGGAGGAGTCAGTTATGACTTCAATGGATGTGGATCCATTGCCTTTTTGCAATCCATATAACTTCAACACCACTTTGTTGGGTCCTCTGCCTATGGTTAGGGTTTCTTTGAACATGTCCGTCTTGCCTCTTGCTTTAAAAAGCCAAGGTCTTCCCAATAGGAGAGGGTATGAGGTCCCATAAGAATTTGGTTTAACCACCAGATATGTTAGCCAATAGTCTCTTCTTGCAAGGGTTGTTTTTACATATAGGAGGATGCCCAACGTTTTAATTGTGCTTTGGTCTGCCAATCTGATAAGCCACTGTGTAGGTTGAATTCCTTGCAATCCTAAGTCCTTCATTGTCACATCCGTCATTATGTTTACTGATGAGCCTCCATCAACAATTAATGTTTTTGAAATAGAGCACCCTTCAATCCATATACTAATCTCTGGGGTTCCAGGATCTAGAAAGGCATTAGCCACATCTACTTCCTTTACAGGCTCTAGGGCCTTATTGGTCTTGGTCGTTGCTAAAGGAGCGATCCTTAGTCCACGTCCTCTTGTCAATATGCTTTTGAATTTCTTTCCACAGCTGGGAGATAACATTAGTAACTGTCGGAATGTTAAGTTTGGTTTAAAAGTTTCTAGGTCTTTTACCAAGTCATAATCTTTGATAGGATCCACAGGCTTCTCCATCTGGCTGGGGAATGGGGCAACACCCATTTTCATCTTTCCTTTTTCTTCTAACAATGGTAGCATCGACACTTCTTTTGTTTCTAGAGGTGCTTCTGTATCATCTATCTCTTGGACCTCAGGTCCTGTTTCTGGGACTGTCTGACTCTCTGTGGTACTACAGTGCTTTGTACTGCACTGTTCTGTCCTGTACTGCTCTGTCCCTCTGTTGTTGGCAGGTTGAACTTCATAGTCTTGGCAGGAGAATTATTCTCTTCTTGCACAGTTGGTCCCTTCTTCTTGGCGCGCATGACAGCGACAACTTCAAACTCTACCAAATTGGAGGCATGCTCTTATACCTTCTATTGGCTATCAATGCCATTGGCCTTTACAGGGGCTGGACTTGGACAGTCCTTTGCAATGTGGCCTTCACCTTTACATTGGCTCCATAAGAGCTTGTAATCCACAGATCATCTAGGGTTTGGACAATTTGGGGAGATATGACCCTTTTCTCCACACCTATAACATTCCACTTTTGATCTCTGACCACTGCCAGACTATCGTCCTCTGTAACTTTGAGAGGAAAACCTCCTTGGACCGAAATTAGGACCAAATTCCCTAGGCTTTGGTCCAATATCTTGTGTTGTCATTTTGGATTCTAGCAAGTTGAATCTTGCATTTTCATCATTCTGTCTTCGCTCGTGCATCCCTTTCAGAGAACAAATATTCTCTATATGGTTCTTCTAAACAGTAGGAACAGATGTCCCGCTTGATGACACTTTCCACACTGTGTATTAGAGCGCATCACATCTCTTCCAGCTCCCGTAGGGGTGGATATATTGGTGGTATTCACCTTCAGCATCTGTAACTGCTATGTAATCACATCCATAAGCTCTTTCTTGATACTTGCAACTAAGTTGGATAAGTAGTCCTTTAGATTTTCACCTCCTGAAGTACTTGTAGTAGGGTTTTGGGAAGCTTCTGTAACTACTGAGACTTGGGTTGATCCAAAAGGTCCTTTGTTCTGGTTCTGATTTAGAGCTCGTACTGAGACTTGGGATTGTTGATTCCACTTGGTAGGGTTCAAATGTTGTTGAGTCGCCATTGGAGGAATTGTTTGAGTCCACTATTGTTGTGGTTGAACCATCATTTGAGGCATTGTCGTCTGTGGTGAGCACAATGGATTAGGCACATTATATTGCAGCACTGTTTGCATCTGGGGATAGGGGTAGGGAACTATCCCTGGGACTGCATTTGGTGGATATACCATTCCTAGCATGGGAGGAGATAAGACTTCTCTTCCTGGAGTCATTGACAACCTTGCTTCAACTTCGTCATACAATCTTGCACCTTTCACTACAGCTTGCAGATTGACTGGTCTTCTCAATTCCATGAAATTGCAAACTTCTAGTTGTAGGCCTCTAAGGAACACTCCTTTCTGAATGCCTTCGTCCAAATGATGGTTAGTCCATCTCTTCAGGATGGATTCCATTCGCAAGACATAAGCTTCTACTCTTTCTCCAAAGGACTAACTTAGGTCCATGAACTCTTCTCGCATTCGCTCTTCAAAACCTTCACGTCTGAATTTAGTGAGGAAGGCTAACTTCAGGTCATCCCAAGTGCCAAAAGTTCATGTTGCTTGTCTCTCATACCACTGAAATGCTGTGCCTTTGAAAGTGGCGGGGAATATCGCTAACCAATGCTCAGGGGTTCTGGCATTGTTAGCCACAAATGCTACCATAAATTCTGCTACATGAAGAGCAGGGTATTCATTGTACTCTCCCTTAAAAACTGGCATTGGGACTACATTTACTGGCCTGTTATCAATATTTCCAAGACGAATCTAACTAGGAAGGGGACCTTGAGTCGCCATGGGGACTTCTGTAAAGAGTGCTTTTAGGGCGTCAAAGGAGGCTTTTGCTGCAAGCTCGTTCTCAGCTTTGATTTTTGCCTTCTCTCTTCTTACGTACCTTTGGGCTCGTTCTAACGCTTGCCTCTTGATTGCATCATTCATCAGGGGGTTGGCTCCAACCAATTGGTCTGTATTCAATAGGATAGTATCATAGAGGGCTTCAGTCTCTAGGGGATTCTTTGGCCAACATCTCCTCTACTTCCTTCTTTTCAACATCTCTGAATTCGGCTTTCAAACCACTATAGAGAGGGAGATATTCCATTCTAAAAGTATCAAAACTCATTCTTCTTAGGATCGTTGTTGTGCCATTATAATTATGCCAGCTTTTGAGGGTTTCAATAGTGTATGTTGTGGAAAACACTCTGTCTACCAACTTCTAGTGGGTTGCTAATTGGACAAACAGGAGATTGTCAGTGCACCAAGTATCCACGTATCTTGCTGTTGAGCATCCACGAACAAATTCCAACCCTTTTCCTCTTGTTTTCGTGAACCTCCAAAAACCACGACTCCTGAAGCTTCTTCACGATCTCCCACTTGATGATGTCTGGAAACTAGTAGGGCTGCTTACACCTTATTGCTAGGAAATAAGAAAAGTGGTAGTGCTCTAAGGTTGGGGCCACTCTTTCTCATACTTGTGTTGGAGTTCTTCAGTGGTCTCTAGAATGAGTAGGGTTGCATCATCCAAGTGCTCCATTCTTGTGTCATGCACTTGAAGGAAGACATTCTTCCTCTCCAACTACTGCAATCTGCTCTTAGTGTCATCTACAAAGGCTAGCTACACCTACTTGCATGCCTCCAACCTTTGCTAGTATTTGTAGAGTGTAGCATCCTTCTACTGAAGCTCTTCGTAGAGGGCAGTGTTGGCCTACTTTAGGTGGTCCACTTATGTGGTGAGCTCCTAGTGCTGGTGCTACTACAAGATCAAGAACCCATTAATGAAGTTCATGGATTGATGGGCCATTTCCTAGCTAAATGCTAGAGGGATGAGAATGAATTAATGGGAAAGAGTTATGGAGGAGGGGGTGGCAATAGAGGAGGATTTGTTTAGCCTTGTGAGGGTCAATGGTGGAGCAACGTTGATAGGCACTTTGTTGTCTTGTGATGGTTCTTAGGCAATCACAAAAGACATGGTCCTAGGTGATATGAAGAGTCAAAAGAGAGAAGAAGAGAGAAGTGACATTTTTGGATATGCTAAATACCTTGGCCTATACATATAGGGCTTCTATAAGGGACTTTAGGGTATCGTGCATGGGTTTGTGGGGGTTGAGGAGACTGGTTAGCCGATATTATTTGTGAAGAATCCAATCAAAGACCTCTTTGATGACCAAGGTGGAGAGCGATGGAGGTATAGGGCTACCATGGCTCGGCATACATAACTTATCCTAGTCCTACTTGGTGGACAAGGTGTACTTGTGACCCTAGATGTAGATGGTGGAGCTAGAGACCACCAGCTACTCTAGGATGGATTATGTGTCATGCTGAACTAGGATAGTACCCTTGGCTAGGCTAATGAAGTGGTTGAGCTCCAAAGGGAGTGGATCTAAGGTTGTACTTTAGTGAGAATCTTAGGGCTACGATGGTAAACTTCCCTGGTTGCAAGTTGGAAGGTAGCCATGAAAGCGAGGACCAAGAAGTTGGATCCACACAGAACTTAGAAGAAGTAAAAGAAGCTTGGCAAGGCAATGAGTGTTGAGATATCGAGCTCCACTCGTGATATGCCAGGGTGACCGTTGTGCATTTATGTCACCGACTTGTCAGTGTTGCAGATGCGGTTGGTACACCGCCCATGAATAATAGCTAGATGACAGCTATCCTTATCTACTCTAGTTTGTGGCTCAGTTAGTATGCCACCTTAATTAGTTGAGTTTGGTTTGAGACCCATATATAAGATTCTTATATTTCTATGTACTTGAGTTCTTTTTGGCTTACACAACTAAGAAGAGGAAAAAACTGTTTTCAGTCTCCACCTTTGTGTGTATTCCCCCATTGTGCAAGCAGGAAAGTTACAAGTGAGACTCCTTCCTTCTCTCCCACAATCTTGACATGGTATCAGAGCCTTGTTCGTGGTAAGGAGCTCAAGAAAGCAAGCCAAGTTCGTGGTGTTCTGGTAAGAGGACCAGTGTTGCTTTCATTTTTCTGTTTTGGGAGCAAGTCTCTGCAGGTAGCACAGTTGGAAAGTGCAAGAGTGCATTGTCTCAGATTGAGATGCCCTTCGTGGTGTAGCAAGAGGGCAATATATGCTGTGGGAGAGGGCTTTAGCCCATGGTTGCTCTGTTTTTTTGATTTGAGGCCATTTCGGGTCCTATTTTGGAGGCGGAAGTTTTTTGCATACACTCAAGAAAAGGCCCTGTTTTATGTTGTGCGACCACTATTCTACAAGTCGGTGAAAAGTTACTGTAGAAATCGCATCGTATGCCTGTGCGCAGAGTCATTGGGAGTTATAGAATCATCCTTGTAACCTGTTGATGCAAAAGCGTCACTAGGAAGTGACTGTGTGGTTAAATACCACTTTCGTCAGTTTTGCAGATTTGCCCTTGTGAGGCTGAAGCTGTGTTCTTTGCAGTGACAGAATTTTTTGCAATGTTCTGTAATGGCGTCTGATTCTCTTTCACAGATTGTCACTAAAAAGCTTGACAAGAACAACTTCCAAGCATGGAAGTTCAGAATGACGAATTTCCTTATGGGAAAAGGATATTGGGAATTCTTTGCAGAAAATGAAGAAGAACCAGTTCTTCTTAATGTTCCCAATCAACAGCAAATGCAAGCATTTAAAGCATGGCATGAGAGAGCCAGAAAAGTTATGTACTGGCTGTCTATCAGTATTTCAGACTCTATGATTGTGCATATTCAGGATGCAAGTACGCCAAAGGAGGCATGGGATACTTTGTCAAAAATGTATAGCACAAATATGCAAGCTAGGAAAATGCAGCTCAAGCAAGAGTTGCACAATGTGCAAAGAGAAAGTATGAGCATCAATGACTACCACATGAAGGTGAAGAAGATTGCAGATGCACTTGCTTCCATTGGGTCGCCAGTGGAAGATGATGATTTAGTTTCTGTGACCTTGAATGGTCTAGGAAAGGATTATGAATAGTTCGGAACATCCATTTCCGTTCGTGAAAGATTTCCTGATTTTGAGGAGTTGATTGCTCTTTCTGAGGAGCAGAGAAATGGTGGTGCATCTTCTTCAGGAGGAACTTCAAAAGAAGCTGTCTTCTACTCAAATGCTGGAAGAGGTAGAGGCAAAGGTAGAGGAGGCTGATCTGGAGGCCATGGTAGAAATCAAAATATGCAGCAAACTCAAGAAAACCTGTCCTATGGAGGAGGACGTGGTAACTCTAGAGGCAGGGGGAGCCAAAGAGGTCGTGGTGGATAGCAAAGAGGCCAAAATGCAAACAGCAATGTTGAATGCTACTACTGTGGTAAAATGGGTCATATGGCTAAAGACTACTATAAAAAGCAGAATGACATCATGAATGGAAAATTGCAACAAGGGAATTATGCATCTTCTAGTAGACAAGGTGATGACGGAAATGAGCATTTGTTTATGGTGCAGCACATGAACAATTCTGTGACAAGTGCAGAAGAAAGCAACGATGTGTGGTATGTTGACTCAGGTGCATCAAACCACATGACAGGTAATGCAGAATGGATGCAGAATGCAAGGAAAATGGAAAAACCAGGATTTGTGGAGACTCGTGATGATACTGCACATCCTATTGTGCAGATTGGAAAATTTTCTTTGTCTATGCAGGATGGGAAAAAGAAATACATGTCCGATGTATTTCATGTCCCGAATATCACTAAGAATCTGGTTTCTGTTGGTCAAATGGTTGAGCAGGGCTTGCAGGTCAGATTTAATCCTCATGGATGCTTTGTTGAGGATATGAAAAATAAAGGTCGCTTGATAGCAAAAGGAAAGAAGAAGGACAGAATGTTTACATTGGATGCAGACATGCCTGAATTGAGTGCAGCAATGTTTGCACATGGGACTGGTGTAGTTGCAGATATTGATATTTGGCATAAACGCATTGGTCATGTTAATGTACAACGACTTAAATCAATGCAGGCCCAAAATATTGTTGCAGGATTGCCTAAATTCAAGGTTGTAGAAATGCATAAGGTATGTGAAACCTGTCAATTTGGAAAACAGGCAAGGAAACCATTTCCTAGACATGTTCAAGAGAGTAAGAAGCCATTGGAATTAATCCACTCTGATGTGTGGACTACTAAAGCTGCATCTCTTGGAGGCTGTCATTATTTTGTCACTTTTATTGATGACTATAGCAGAAAAGTTTGGGTGTATTTTATGAAAAAGAAAAGTGAAGTGTTTGGGCATTTCAAAACTCTTAAAGCTATGGTTGAAAAAGAAATAGGCCTGCAAATAAAATGCCTAAGGTCAGGTGGAGGGGGAGAGTACCTCTCAAATGAGTTTGCAAGGTTCCTGCAGGAGCATGGCATAAAGCAGAAATATTCATGCAGTCATACCCCACAACAAAATGGAATTGCAGAAAGGAAAAATAGGCATATTGGAGAGGTATCTCCTGCCATGCTCAATGAAAAAGACTTGCCAGATTTTTACTGGGCTGAAGCAGTTGCTACAACAGTCTACATAATGAACAGGACTTCCACTGCAGCAATACATGGGATAACTCCAGAGGAGAGGTATACTGGTAGAAATCCACAGCAACAGTCACAAAATATTAGTGGTTCACATTCTTCGCCATGGACAGGCAAATTGAGATCAAGAGAATCTCCTCAAAACAATGTAGATGGTGGTATGCAGGTTTCACGAAAAGGAAAAGATAAGGTAGATCATCCCATGTTTGATGTGAATGTAGGTCACTCTTATGTGGATGGTGAATCCAGTGACTCAAAACAGAGCATTAATGATGAGTTGGGTATTCCTTCTATTGTTACACCTGGAGTAAGGAAGACCAGGGATGTTTTGAGAGCACCTGGAAGTGAACCTACTTTGCGCAGGTCTACCAGAGCTAGGTATCCTGTGGATAGGCTGAAATATGATGGATTTACAGCCATTCACTATGCCTATATGGTCAAAATGATACAAGAATCAGAACCCACTTCTTTTGAGCAAGCCATGGGAAAAGAAAAATGGGAGAAAGCCATGGATGAAGAAATGGATGCCTTGGAAGCAAATGCTACATGGGAATTGGTACCTTTGCCTAAAGATAAGAATGCAATTGGTTGTAAGTGGGTTTATAAGGTGAAGCACAATGCAGATGGTTTTGTGAATAGATACAAGGCAAGATTAGTAGTCAAGGGGTATGCACAAACATATGGCATTGATTATGAAGAAACATTCATTCCGGTTGCAAGGATGGCAACCGTAAGAGCAGTCATTGCTATGGCTACATCAAAGGGATGGTATTTCAATCAGATGGATGTAAAGAATGCCTTTTTGCATGGTGATTTTCAAGAAGAGGTCTATATGGAGTAGTCACCAGGTTACGTGCATGCTGTTCATCCTGAGTTTGTTTGCAGGTTGAAGAAAGCCTTGTATGGCTTGAAACAAGCACCTAGAGCATGGTCTGACAAGATAGGACAGTATCTTGTACTATTGGCTTTCAGATTTCCAAGGCAGAATTCTCACTTTATGTGAGAAAAACAGAGAAAGGTATTATGCTACTTGTCATTTATGTTGATGATTTGATTATGATAGGTGATAGTAATGAAGATATCCTTCATGTGAAAATGCTATTGAAGCAGAAAATTGAGATGAAGGATTTGGGAGAGTTGTGTTATTTCTTGGGCATTGAGGTGATTAGGTCACCAAGTGGGATACGGCTCTTGCAGAGGCAGTATGGATTGGACATGCTGTCCAAATATGGGATGACAAGCTGTAAGCTTATTTTAGTTCCTTTGGAGTAGAATGTGAAGTTGAGCGTAGATGCAGGCGAGCTTCTTGAAGACCCTACTATGTACAGACGCATAGTAGGAAGTTTGATTTATATGACTATTACCACGCCAGATTTGAGCTATGCTATTGGATTGGTAAGTCAGTTTACACAGGCTCCAAGGAAACCACATTTGGATGCGGCTAGATGCATACTCAGGTATGTGAAGTCCACATTGTAGTATGGACTATTTTATGAGACTGGGGTTCAGATATAGTTGCATGGATACACTGATGCCGATTGGGCTGGTAGTATTTCTGATAGACGATCTACCAGTGGATATGTGTTCTCTTTTGGGAGTGCTGCAGTTACTTGGAGCAGCAAGAAATAGCCTACAGTTGCCTTGTCGAGCATAGAGGCTGAGTATAGGGGTGCAGAAATGGCTGCATGTGTGTTGCATAAGCTACTTTATGATATGCATCAGCCTACAGATGGGCTAGTTGTCATTTATTGGGACAACATGAGTAGTATACACTTGGCAAATAACCCACCCCTCTTTGCTTCTCTCTCTCCTCCTCTCTTTCTATAAATGTTTCTTTATGCCCCCATCTTTCCTCCCCACTCTCACTTCTCTCTTTTCCTTTCCCTCCCATCTTTTCTCTATGTATTTCTCTCGTTTCGTCTCCATTCGCACTCGACACATCTCATTAAAATCAAAATCAAAGATAAAAAATAAAAAATTCATAAAACAAGACACTGAAATACTCTCTCTCCCCACCCCTCTTTGTGCCTCTCTTTCCCCTCTGCCATTCTCTTTCTATCATTTCATTTCTCTCTAATTCTATCGTTGTTTCTGTTTTTCTCTCTCCCTCTCTCTCTCTCTCTCTCTCTCTGTCTTTGTTGTTTTCTCTATTTATATTTTTCTTCCTCATTTTGTCTATTTTTCTCCCCTTCTCTTTCTAGCTCTCTCTTTTTTTTCCATTCTCCTTCTTCTCTTTACTTCACTCTTTTATCCACCTCTCCCTTCACTTTTCATTTCGTGTTCTCTCCCCACTCTCTTTCTTTCTCTCTTTCTCTTTCTTTGTTGCCTCTCTCATTGTTTCTCTCCGCCCCCTCATTGTTTCTCTCGCTCATTCTCCTCTCTCTCTCTCTCTCTCTCTCTCTCTCTCTCCCTCTGTGTGTGTGTGTGTGTGTGTGTTATCTTTTCTCTTCTCTCTCTCTCTCTCTCTCTCTCTCTCTCTCTCTCTCTCTCTCTCTCTCTCTCTCTCTCTCTCTCTCTCTCTCTCTCTCTCTCTCTCTCTCTCTCGCTCTCTTTCCTTTTCCTTCCTTCTTTTTCCTCTCTCCTTTCCTCTCTTTCTCTCTCAATGTATCTCATTATCAAGGAAAAAAAACAAAAAAAAAGAAGAAATCACAAGAACAAACCAAAAAGAGGCAATGTACATATTGCGAAGGCTCAAGGATGGATTCTTCATCTCCTTTGTGTTGTGAGACATCCCCTCTTTCTCCCTCCTGCACTTCTCTCTTTTCTTTGCATATGACAGTGGCAGTAGTATCGGTGGTGAGAAGCTCTCCCTCTCTCTTTCTCTCTTCCTATGCCTCTCCCTCCCAAAGCCATGATCTCTTTTGTTCTCCCTCGAACTATTTGCGGGGAAAAATGCCGCATTCGGGTTTTTGGCACTTTTTTTTCTTAGAGCGGTGTGGCTATTTGCTTATTTGCAACACAAATAAAAATGCCACTACTTTTTGTCGGAAACGACTGTCGTTATACCCCCATTCCCTTGTAGTGTATGGTAGATAGTATTTACAAACTATCAAACATTACAAGTGTTACTCAAGGTATAGTTATGTACTAAGATGAGTACATATGAATATTTATCTGAATTTTTAATTTATTGATAAAAACAAATTCTTAGACTTTATTACAACGATATTTGAGAAATTGAATCACATTTTCAATAACAAGCTTGACAAGCATAAGGTTCATGCTTGGAAGCTCAAATTGACCAATTTCATTATGGGTAAAGGTTATTGGGACTATATTGAAGGGCATAATGCTTCAACTTGAGAGTTCCAAAGGAAAATTCCATGCCTAAGAAAACCAAGGCATTTGTATTTAAGGAATGAAACTAGGATGCTCAAAAAGTTACATATCAGCTTTCCATCCATCACTGTCTCAAAAAACATGATTGGGCATATACATGATGCAGATAGTCCTACAAAAACATGGAATGATCTAGTTAAGTTGTTTGTTACAAATAGCAAAGCCAAAAAGTTATTGTTGAAGTCTAAGTTAAATAATATTAAGTGTGGAAATCTATCTCCTTTGAACGAGTACGCCTTGAATTTTAAGAGCATTGTTGAGGCTTTTGGATCTATTAAAGTGTAGATTGATGATGATAATATAATGGCTACATGTTTAGATAGTTTGGATGAGGAGTACAAGCAATTTCAAACCTTCATCAACATAAGAGATACCATCCCTAATTTTGCAAATCTTATATCTATATTTATATTAAAGGAGAAAATCTTGGATTATTGTATCCTTGTCACACAAATTAAGAATAGTTTGGAAACATGTGCTCTCTTCTAATACAAGTAGAGGTAGAGGTCGTGATGATGGAGGCCACAATGGTGGTGTTATGGGAAAAATCAAGGGAAATCTCATGACTCACAAGAATAGTCAAATATAGGTAATAGAGGCCATGGTCTTGAGGTAAGGGGAGGCATAGAGGATGTAGCAGCTGAAACACAGGTCATGATAATAGAGAATGTTATATTTTTGTTGCATATGTCGTGTGTAGAAAAGAAAAGAGATGGAAATAATAGGAAATTTGGGAGAAGACAACATAACAATGGGTAGATATAAGTATTATGTAACATTTATTCATGATAATATAAGAGTGGTATGGATATATTTCATGAGGAAGAAAAGTGAGGTGTTCTCTCACTTTTAGGATTTTAAAACTTTGATTGAGAAATAAAAATATGTATAAATTAAGTACTTGAGATTAGATGGAGGGCAAGAGCACCTCTCCAATGAATTCGATAATTTTCTAAAGTAATATGAAATTCAAAGACAATCCACATGCATATATACTCCACAACAAAATTGTATTACTAAAATGAAAAACATGTATATTACAAAAACACGCATGTTCGTATATAAATAGGACTTCCAATACTTTAGTGTGATGTGACACCAACAAAGGATAAGTTTAACAGCGAGAAATTAAATCTATCAAATTGCATATGTATATGCTCCTAATGAGCTAAGAAATAAGTTGAATAAAAAAGCTAAAAAGTGTATATTTGTCAACTATTCCCTTGAGAAAAAGGGTTACAAGTGCTATAATCTAGCTATATGCAAGATATGGGTGTGTAGAGATGTGGTATTTGATGAGATAAGTAGTTTGTATCCTACTAAAATATATATTATTGTAGATGATGTAAAAGAAAGGTGCCTACAAAAATTATGGATCCATAGTATTAGTCACAGACATCAAGTGGGCCAAAAGAGTCCTCTTCTAGTAGGTGTATTGAAAGACCATGGAGTAGTAGATTGCATACAAAGAGCACTTCCACAAGTGCAAAAAATGTTTCACAAAAGAAAAAAAAAAGTTATTGAGCCACTTGGTGTTCTAAATTTTTAACAAGATATTTAGATGGTGAACTAGACATGATATGAAATAATTTCAAAGTGCTCGCAAGTGTATAGGCCAATAAGACTAAGGTATCTTATGTATCACTTGACATATCATGGTCATATTTCTTACCATTATGTATATATGGCAAATGTTATAAAATCAATTGATCCCACTTTTTTCAAGGAAGGTATTGGTCATGTGCATTGAGAGAAACCCATGGATAAGGAAATGGTTGTAGAAGATGTAAATAAAACTTAGTATCGGGTGCCACTGCCTGAGGAAAAAGAGCTATAGGATGCAAGTGGGTTTACAAAGTAAAACATAATGTAGATGGAAGTGTGATTAGGTAATAAAGAAAAAGTAGTTGCGAAAGATTATGCACATATGTACAAGATTGATATGAGGAGATATTTGATCCATTGGCAAACATGGAAATTTTTAGAGCAATCATTATAGTGGCTCTAGTAAAAGTTTGGGTTTTGTATCAAATGAATGGAAGGGGACTTATGTCCACCACTCTGTGTGTGTTAGTGAAAGCTTGCTACTTTTGGAATGGAAGGGGAGGCTTTTCTTAATTAACCACCACCCTCTTATCATCATTTTTTCCTTCTCCATTTTGTCTTCTTGATCATCTTCAGTATCCTCTCCTCCTTACCACAACTGTCATTTTCAGCATTATCACCATCTTCATCATGTTACCACCCGCCATCATCGTTGAGTCTCCATCCTACATAGTGCCAGAGCCCTATAACTCTGTGGCATGGCTAGTGGCCATGTGTAGCCACCATTGTCCAATGGCACACCACTACCATTACCGACATACTCGTCTCATTGCCCAATCACCCTCATCGCTATGGGATCGCCTCCTCGATCATGAACCCAGTTGTCCTACTACGGTGTGTCTAATTTATGCAAATCCTTATATGGACTGATACATGAATAGGGAGCATGGAATGATAAGATATCACAGTATCTTGTTGTATTTTTCATATTGGAAATGCATATCACTTGTTGTATGAATGCTAGAGTGATAGGGACATTATTATGATTACATTGTATGTGGATAATTAGATTGTTGGGGGTGACAATGTGCAAGAGCTAGAGAAAGTTTTCAAGTAGAAATTTGATATGAAAGATTTGGGAGAGCTAAAGTAATTTCTTCAAATTGACGTGATTGGGTCCATATCTTAGGGAATATTGTTAGCAATCCGAGTGTGGGGTTAATCATAGTTTGTATAAAATGATTAAAAGATAATTATGATGGATTATAATATACAAGGAACTCCATGGCTACAGAGACAAGACACACAATGCTCCATCTATGGTCCCTCACACTTTCCATGTGTGTCCCCATGTGACACCATACAACCCACACTTTACATACATACCTTGTGTCTTGCACAATTTACTTCACATTTCTCATCCGTGTTCATGCACCATATAATCTTAAGCACATAGATTACTTTCATACACATACACACACACTCAAATATCAACCTTACATTCTCAACATCCCCTCTTAAGTGAGGTGTTTACTTTGCCTTGTCACCCATTCAATGTAGCATTGCATAACCACAATCACTACCTCTCAACACTCCATCTCAATGCTATATTGGAGTGCTTAATTGACTGAACACATCTAATCTACCATTTGCATGCCTCATGTGTGTTTACAATGTTCCTTTAAGCACCACTTGCTTGGGTGAACTTACTCCAACATTTTTGAATGACCACAGAGGTATGACAAACCCTCTTATGCATCTAACATGTGCATATCTCACACATCATGCACTTACAAAGTCCTTTTGAGATCCCAATCTTGGACAGAGAACCTATCACAATCCAATTCTTGTGTGACATGTCTTGAACACATTTTGAGATTTACATGCATATAGATAACTAACTTTGAGCTCTACACAACTTGGGTAGGAGTAGCCTCATGCGATAGGGGTGAAGTACAAATTGAGCACTTGTTCTTGAATATCCTTTAACATCTAGATGATTATCATTTGATATCTTAGTTGGGTGAGGGTAGCATTAATAGTTTCAAAAGACCTTACAAAGGCCAAAGACACAAAACGTTCTTTTTAAATTCTAAAGAGTAGAATGGTGAGATAAGGTTGCTAGTGGCCACATGTCTCTTCTTATGTTATTTATATTTTGAACTTCTTCTCTATCTCACCTCTCTTTTTCTTCTTCTTCTTCTTCCCACCACTCGAGCTAATGCTAGGGTTGTTTCTTCTCATGGTAGTTTTCGATCAGATCTACATGGGCCTATCCCTTGATATTGAAAATAATTATGTTGCTGGTTTAATGATCTTGTGGTGCTCGTTACAACTAGTCTTTAAGCACTATTGTGCCTAATAATTTAATCTAGCTTATCATTGTTGGGCATTTGACTAGAATCTTAAGCAATTTGTTGATAGCATTAAGTCCACTCTCGTGGAATAGACGTGCACAGAGAGGTTAGCTAGGTATTGCTACACATGTCCTAAGTGTGGTTTGGCTTTGCCATAGCTACTACTATGACCTACTTGTGGTTAGTGCCAATAACTTGCCGCTATCAAATCTGGTAAGAGTAATTATCGATACCCAACATTGCTACCTTGACTATTTGTGTAGTACTTCACAATGAATTTGAGGTCATTGCATGCTACCTATTTGCATTTTCAAGGTTTCTTTTCAACTTATGTGCAATCTGATTCATGGTGGCTTCTTTGTGCTCATTGTTTTTCATCCAATGCCACCCTACTCATTCCTGCCTCAAGCTCTTGCTCCTCCTTATCTTTAATGTGTTAGTTGACACCCATAGTCAACAATGTTCTCTTTCTCTTAGTAGATTGAATAACCTTTGACACGAACAACTTTATAATTTTGGAAAGCTTCCCATTTCTTCCTCAGATCCTTGCTTGAGGCATGATATGTCAAGCTTTAACCTTCTTCTTTCTATCTCCACCTCATCAATACAGCCTATAGCTTCTACTATTAATAGTAACACATGTATTTTCCAATATTATCTACAAATCATGTTGAACTCACATTACAACCTAGCTTGCCATTAAATGGATCTCATCACATGATTAATTGTACATTTACACTATGACTTGATGTTGAGATTTTGAACTCTTTCAACATGCCTTAGCCATAGCTAACGGTACTAAGAACAACATCTTGACCATCTTGTTAATCTCTTCCTTACTTAGCCCTGCCTTATTATTTGTAATAGTGATCTTGTCTTGTCCTACCATTAGTAATTTTTCTTTGTATGTAGGAGCTTCAAACTTACATGCTCTTCTAGTGTGTTTCAAGGGTGCTCTTCAATAAGCTTTCCTCCTTGAGAAGCCTCCAAGATGCAAACTATATGAAAGATTTCCTTGCTTCCACCCCACATGCTCATCCTTGAGCATACACATGTGACATGCCTCAAATGGCATGTGCTCCAACTTGGACTATAGTTGGTCCAATATCACTTGCCATTCCAATGACAACAAGCATATACACCTTCACATGCTCCTTGCTCAATAGCAAGAGAAAACTAGACACTAATGTCCCACAAATAACAACCCTTGTTGTGTGCTTAGAGTAATCATATGTGCCCAAAAGCTCCAAGCAAAAGAGGTAAAGTAACCAAACATCTTTGACTCTCATCGATATCTTCTTTAATGACGATATTGACAACATGTACTTGTTGAAGACTCCACTTCTAGCTTTCATGAATAAATAAACTAGCAACAATCTTGAAAATTGGTAGCTCTACAAAATTTTATCTCCTTCTAAATCATGAATCAACATTAATAATGAGTGTGCAAGATATTTGAGGGATAAATAACTAAAATATACTAAGTGCATGAATCTAGTAAAAGAACATAAAAACACCATGATCAAGAGTCCTAACCATAGCTTCAATACCATGTTAACAATCCCAATGTGAGGCTAATAATGGTGTGTACAAAAATATTAAAATATAATCATAGTGGATTGTAATAGACAAGGAACTCCATGGTTGAAGAGGAAAGGCACACACTATGCACAGTTAAATGTTCTCTTATCTTTCATTGCTTGAAGTGAAAGGAGGATATGCTCCATCAATGATCCCTCACACTTTCCATGTGTGTCCCCATGTGACACCATACAACCCACACTTTATATGTGTGTTGTGTGTGGCACACTTTAATCTACATCTCTCATTCATGTTCATGCATCATACAATATATTAAGCACATAGAGTACTTTCATACACATACACACACACCCACAACACCAATCTTACATTGTCAACAAATATTACACAGTGCATCGTAGATATAGTGACAAAGTTTGGTATGGATGATTGGAAGTGAATATGAGTGCCATTAGATCAAAATGTGAAGCTAAGTGCTAAAGTTGATGAGATATTGAGGAATCAGGCAATGTACAAGAAGATGGTGGAAAGTTTGATCTTCACTATTATGACCAGGTCAATTTGTAACTATATAGTTAGTCTAGAGAGTCAGTTCATTCTTGAATGCTAGGCAAAATTGTAACTGTATAGGTTGTCTCGAGAGTTAGTTTACTCAGTGCCTCTAAAAAGCCTCATTTAGATAGTATGAGATAAGCCATGTGATACCTTAAGATCACATTGGATTATGATATCTTTTATCAGGAAAATTTGGCAGTGTAATTATTTATTTATACTAATGTAGATTGGGTAAGTAGTGTGTGTGATAGGAAGTCCACTAGTGGCTATGTGTTTCTTTTTGGGAGTGGGGCTAGGAGTAGTAAGAGACAATACACTATTGCATTATTCAATAAAGAGGTAGATTACAAAGCTGTCTTTATGGAAGTATGTGAGGTAGCCTAGTTGTGAAAGATACTTGATGATTTGGAGATACATACAGATATAAGAGAGTGTATATAGTGCAAGTGATTAAGCAAGGCTATATCCATATTGTAGTGTACTAAAGGGGAAAGTGCACAAGCATATGTGCACTAGGGTAGTACACTAGTGCATAACGTTATACATAGTGCATGTATATATATTGCACTAGATGGTGCAAGGTGATGATTAATGCATTGTAGTGCAATAGGAAGAAAAGTGGAATGCTAGTAGTGGTATGTTAATGTATCTAGGTGATGGGTTGTGAGCAAGTGTACTATGGTGTGCAAGGGTGTTAATAAGTGAGTTGTAAGTGTCAATGGGAGGATTTAGTACATGTTCCGAATTCCAGTACACATGCACACAAGTGTATACTAGTGCATGTGCATGTTCCACTACAAGTCTACATGTGTATGGAAGTGCATACATGTGCAAGTATACAGTGTCTAAGTACATGTGAACTAGGTGGGTGCAAATGTAGAAGGGTATGTAGCAAGATGTCACGTGTATATTGGGCAAGGCCTCACTATCCTCCCTTACTCCCCTTGGATCTCCTCTACAAATAGAGTGGATGTTTCGATTGCAAAGGAAGAAAGAGGATCTCCTGTTTGTCCATGAGGTTGAAGCTATGGTGCAATGACCTAGGGTACATGTATGCACTAATGTAGTTTGCAGTGCACTATGGTGTATCCTAAGGTGCAACGTAAGGAAAAAGCTATGTAGTGGGTTATTATGCAAGTGAAAGAGGTGTTTTTAAGTGTGTGCACATTGCCAAATGCAAGCCTAGGTATACGAGGGTGGATATAGGTACATGTGGGAGTTTCAATGCTAGTGTTCAAACACTTGAATATCAAGAGTGTACACAAGCACACACGAGTGTACACAATTACAACAAGTGCACTAGGGTGCAAGAATCTATGTGCTTATCAATAGTGAATGGTGGGAAGGTACATGGGAACTGCGATGTGCCTCACTCCTTCCTCCTTCCACACCTCGACTCTCCCTTGTGAATAGGGTGGTTGCATGGCCAAAAGAGAGAAATGAAAAGAGGGATTAGTCTCAAGAGCCAACTCCATCATCTCAATGCCTGATGTTGTGTGCATGTATAGCATTTATAGTGGAGGGTACACAATGTTCAAGTGTGAACATTGTGTGTCAATAGGGTTATTTATGCATGTGCTAGTGAGCATGCATGTGCACTAAATTGAGGTTGTGCAAAGTGGAGTGCACCATGTTGTGCACACAGGGGCAAGAAGCAACAAAAATTCAAAATTCTCAAAGATTTATAGATAAGAACCATCTATAATTTGATCTTGATCAATGTAGCATATGCAAACAGTTACATTGAGGGGGGTCACCCCCTTCTCTCTCTTTCTCTATTCAAATGCACTTCCCCGCCAACCTTACCTTCTAGGGTGTGGTGAGATATCTACCTTGCCTTGCTTCCATTCCGGGCTGCTATTTGGCTATCCACAGTCCTTGCCTCTTTTGTGGTGGCTCTTCTCTCTGGTGGTAGCTTCTCTCTCTTTTAGATGGCTTGCTGCCTCTTCTCGGTGGTTATGAGTTCTTCTCAGTGGCATTGTTTGGGGCAGCTCTTATGCGATAAAGGCAATAGCACTTTGATGGTAATAATGTGGCACTGTTGATGCAGAGATTATGGACAACATGGAGATAGTAGTAGTGGTTGTACGACGGGTATGGTGCCGAGGATAGAGAGGTGGGTGTGGCACGGCGGGGTGGTGCCATGGTGACGTTGAGGAGGGAAAGCAGACTAGAGACATGGAGTGAAAGAAGGCTAGAGACGTATAAGGTGGAGAGAGGGGTGAGTTGGTGATGCGGATGGAGGGAGAGATTGTTGGGGGTGTTGTAGTTGGTAGACAAGGAAGAAGAGGAGGGGTAGATGATGGTAGTGGCTGGCAATAAGCACTCATAAGGGACCGCAAAGATCAAGAGCTCACAGTGGCCACTTCTGCATATTATGAAGATCCTGCGGTGACGAGTAATATCGCAAACCAAGCCACACTTGAGCTAGCATACACCATTGAAAGCATCATCATTCAGGACGATAGCATATGATGCGGCGAGGTAGATGACTCAACACTGCGCAAGGTAGCTCCGAGGCAGTTCCAAGGCATTGATGCAGCTCGGCCCATGATGTGACTCCGTGTGCTACAGGGCACTAGCCGTCCATGTGAGACGGTGATCTAATAGGTCTAGGTTCCCCCCCCCCCCACATGTGAGGCGGTGAGACTAGTCAAAAAGCAAGATATAGACATGGACGTGTTAAGTATCATAGATGTTCTTCTAGAGGGATAGGCTAGGCATTAGTGGGATGTTCAAAAAAGGAAAAACAACTAGATTATAGCTAAAACTAGTTTTTCCAATAGGATGATTAGTATCGAAAGATATAGAGTTTGCATGTGGTCATGTAAGTTTGTAGATGAATTTACTCAAAAGAAATTCAAAATTCCATGATATTGTTGATAATGAGGTTATGGTAGAGAGTGTGGTTTCAATGGTTTAGGATATTCACACATGTCAGAAAGTGAGTATTAACCAAGAGGTTCTATCTACATTGCCTTATATTTGTGATGGTTTGGATGCTATTGAGTCTACTTTGCAAGTACATGAGATTCTTGAAGAGACTTTTAATGTGAGAGAAGAGTATATGCAAGAAAACTACACTAGTTTTTTTGATACGCATGATGTCCTTCTTGACTAAACCAATGTAATAGATGGTTTTTTGGATGTAGTAGAGCATGATAACTTCAATTTGTTGGAGTTGTGACATGGAGAATCTGATAGCAACGACACTTGCATGCTTGAGACTAGTTGGACAAGTATAGTAATGCAAACTCATCTTAATCTTTTTAATGCAACTAAAAAGCACAAAGTATGTGTGTAGTTGAAAAGAACAAATTATGTATCTATTGGGATGACAAGCTTAATACATGCGAACATTGATGATAGACCACTTGATTAGATGGGTCTAAACATCTACACTTAACATGTTGGTAGTCATTATGATCCTCACATGCTACTAGCATATCATTTATTATATTTGGTTTATTGTACCTACCTACAACTAGCATAATTATCACGCTAGCTCATTAGGATAGTCAAATTACATGGTTTGACTTAGTAGGCTACTTTTCTTTATGTTATATCTTATCCATACTATGTGTATATTATATTGTGTGTAAAAGAAGAAGAAGAAACTAGTAAGAAAATGTTTTGGTTTTCATCTCTCTTCTTGTGTTTTAGACTCGTTTGTTGAGTGTTGAAATGACTTGTTTTTTGGCTGATTTTTTGTTGTTTTTGAGAGCTGAATGGTTGATTTTATGAGATGATTGATTGGTTTGGAAGTGGTTTGAGAGTGTTTTGGATGATATTGATTGTGTTTTGGAAGTTTATGATGTTTATTGGTGGTTCTGTGATGTTCTGATAGGTTCTGATTGGTTCTGTATACCTTCTGTTTTGCTCTGTTTTGGTCTGTTTTGTTTTGATTATCTTCTGTAAGGAGGGATGGAGTATTGATTGATGAAGAATGAGATCTTGTGAAAGTTTATTGAATGGTTTGTGAGAGTTTGGCATGGTTTGAGAATGAGTTATGTGGTTTTGTTGACCTTCTGTAACCTTCTGTAGGTCTTCTGTAGAGCCTCTGTCTCTGTTCTGTTCTATTCTGTACTGTAGCTGTTCTGGTACTGTTCTGTGACTGTTCCATTAGGGCCAAAAACGCTTCAAAAAATGCACTTTTGTTAATCACCGGATTAAGGAAAGGGCCAAAGAGAGTTCGCCACGTGTGCAAGAATATGGTATTCTTGTCTCCTCTTTTTTAGAGATAGTGGAGTCCATTTCGTGATTCTCTCTTCTTTTTTAGCCAAAATCCCTAAAGTCTGACATGTTTTGGAGTCCCAAAGACGTTATTTACTTACAAATCTCACAAAATACGTGACAGAGATGTAATGAAATTAATAATGAGTTTTTTGAAAGTCGGGAGATCTTTCAATATTGTTTTTGGCGCCCAATACATACTCATTTGTGTTCTTGGCGCTACTTTTTAGTTCATTCACTCCTCTTTGAGCTTTTTTCTCTGCGCTTTCATTCTTTTCATGGCTTCCTCCAGGCGCCCTTCTTGTTTAATACACTCTTGCACAGTCTATAGCCAGGGAGCAGATGGAAATTTTGAGCCCAAAACCTTTGCTGTAAACGATTGAGTTACCATGCTGCCATCTTGCAAGGGCTCTCATAAGGTGAAAAGAAGAAAACGAGAAGATATAAAACATCACTGGAAGGGGCATATCATTGCCTTCAAAATTATGCCCGAAGGCTAGTTTGTCAAGGTGCAACATGTTTACATGGCCAAGGATATGCACTTGCCTCCAAACGAACGTGTTCCCCAACAAACACATTGTAAGTTATAAGTTGAATAACGTATATAATTTTTTTCCATTTATGCAAGTTCTAACAAACGGTTCGTCATTGTAGATATCTTTCCATCAACAAGTATTGAATGGCAACCTGTGGAAAGCCTAAGTGGGAATTTTCATGCCATTCATAAGGTATTGGCAGTCATTATTTATGCCGATCAAACTGTGTCTTTTTATAGTGAATGCAAGGTTTTTATATATTATGCACAGTATGTGGTTCCCTCTAAAGCGGATAGGTATGGGAATATCGAAGATTTGCCATTGCCAAGTCTTTCATCTCTAAACTGGGAGATTCCTAACAAGGTAACGGTGCAGAGTTTCAAATTCAAAATATCTCAGGATATTAAAAAGTCCATGACAGTTGGAAGGATCTCAAGAAGAATACGTTTATCATGGTTTGTACCCCTCCATATCTTCGTGGCTTGCTTCAAAACAGCAAATTTACAAAGAACGAAGGTATCCTGGCTAAGTAGAAACTTTTCGGAAGAGGATTTGGACAACACTATAGGGACGCATTGGAAATCTAGAGAGTGCGATCATAAGGGTGATATCTTGAGGTGCAGTGCATGCCCTCAATCCTTGGCTTTGGCTTACAGTATCCCTCGCCAAACTCTTGCTTTGGGCTTTGATTATAGGAGATACAACGCATGAAGAAGTAAAGAAGGTGAATGTTACTTCCAATTGGAGTCTAAAAGATGTGAGGGATACCTTGGAATTGCTAGACAATACATCCCCTAGATATAAGTTCAAAGTGAATGGTGTAACAATTGGTAAAAGAGCCGAGCGCTCTTTCTTTTGTACGAGTTGTTTGTCTCCCACAATTGTGAGTTTTGAGCCTTGAGAATGAAAACTTGGCATGAATTTACCTTAATAGACTGTTCTTAAGATATTTTTTAATGGGAACTCATAAGGAAGCAAGTTGCCTTTCGAATGTGTATAAATAAAATGTACATTACATTCGATTTACAAGTGAAAATTTTCATTACACAATGAGGTACAAAAATTGCATAAAAATGTACAAAGCCAAAATAATAAGGCTCGTGTATGCTTATGTTTGCTATTTTCATTCTTTATCGATTTCTTCAAAGATATTTTTTCTCACAGGGCCTTTCTTTGATTGTTGAAAAAATTTCACCTTTACAGGTAGTCTCTTTTCTTGGGGCTTAAGAGGGGATGGATCAAATTTAAGAGGAGAGAGCATTGGCATTCCTTTTTTCTTAGACTCTGCAGCAGTGGTCCCATTGCCTTTGCCCTTACCTTTACCATTGCCATTGTCCTTACCCTTTCCCTTGACCTTTCCCTTGCTTGTGCCCTTGGCCATTGAAGTTTTGGGAGGAAGAGGGGAGTCAGGATCATACGGTGTGATTGCCTTGTCCAGAATCAGCTCGATACATCTCTCCCTTATCCACCAAACATATGATTCGGGATAGTCCTTACACTGTAAGAATAAATGTTATAAGTTAGCGAAAAGAAATCATGATAAGGGTTGCACAAACATCAAATGAAATTAACTTACATTCACTCCTTCTATTTGTAACAACTTTGAATCCACTGTTCTACAAATGTTTGAGATAACTCTCCATCCACAAGAATGCGCATCGCTTTGCAATGGAACTTCTTGTAGAAGAAAAGTATAGGGCCTTTGAGGATCAGCAAGATCCTCGTATGTTGTATCCAAAAATGTAGAAACGAGTCTACCAGCACTGCAAAAGGAAGCTTTGTAAGTTCAAAATATTCTTTATAAATAAAATCAAAGTAAGTAATTTTCTTTCAACATACATTCGTGCTTAACCATGAACACCGCTGAGAGAATTCATAAAGATAATTTCCCTTGAAAGACAATTAATGTAGATGAGACTCCAATGCCCTCTACAAATTCATAAAAGAGGTGAGTAGAAGGGTGAAAGCAAATGAATATAAATTTTCCTCTACAGAAAAAGAAAAATACCTTTCTACATAAGGGAAAAAGATGTGGTAATTTGTCACACTATCGAAGCTACGAAAAAATGGTGAAATATTAGAACGAGATTTTGCAAAAAGTTCCACAGAGAGAAGTGGATCAACAATGTATATGGTTCTTCGGATATCGAGAGTGAGCGAGGAGACCAATGCCCTGTAGACAATAGCAAAAGCTATTCAATACAAATTTCATCCAAAATATACTTGAACCTAAAAGACTTAACTTACGCAAAAAAAATAAAAAATAAACCTTACCTTATGCAACAAAAAACCACGAAGTCAGATAGTTGGACATCCCTTTTTTCCAACATGGGCTTGTCCTCGGGAGATATACTAAGATATTCCTCCTCAGGTTCCGCAGAGACATTCACAAGAATCTGCCCATACACTTTGCCTATCCTCTCGCTATTGACGGGAGCAAGTAATGCGGCTTTCCTCTTGTAAACATCGTCTTCAGTTTCAAGCACCTCCTGATTTTTTTCACTCAAGAAAGCCTCCTACTGGGTGACACCCCTTGTAGGGTAAAGGTGAGTAACATCCTCAACATTTAGCTTTTTCTCTTTCCTGGACAATTTTGGGGGAATGTTAAGGATTTCAAAGGCTTTTTTATCATTGGAAGGCAAGGGCCTCAGCACTTTGTCAAACCTATACCTGACTCTGCTGATGATGCTGAAATCTTTATTCATAAGGGTGATTCTATGAGCATGGGCGGCAGCAATGTAAGCGTCGTTCATGAAATCAATAACAAAATCTTCTACGGCCTCTTGCAGGGCAAGAATGGCTGAGAGTTGCCACTTCTTATTTAGACCAGAGACAGTTGCCACTTGAGACAATCTATCAGAGATCTCTTTAATGACCCTTATAAAAGCAGCTTTTGGAATGACATGCTGTATAGCTCTCTGGGCTTTCCTTATCTCACTGAAACATCTCTGCATATAGAAGAACCTGGACTTCCTCTTTCTCTTTTGTGGCTTGGGAGGTTCACTGGCTTCAGCAGATGTAGCCTCAGGTGCCATTGTAGGGAATGAGTCTTTCACAGGGCAAGAATCACCCTTTGCTTCCTCAACTTCAGGAGAAGAAACATTTATAGAAGATGTAAGGCCAACACCAGGTGTAGGGGGGATTTGCTCTGGGGCCTGTGATGGACCAGCTACAGTAAACTTGGAAGAGGGCTCCTCCTCAGATTCATCAAATTTTAACTTTCTTTTACCCCCACTGTCCTTCCCATCCAAATACACTCTTCTAGCAGTTTGCTTTGTCCTTGCCATCCAGAAATGCAAAAATAACAACCAGAAGGACAATTCCGGAAATAGTAAATCAAACAGGCTAATTGGCGTGAAAAGGGACGAAATGAGAAATTCCGATACGGCGCAATATGAACAAAATGAGCACAATGGAACAGCGCCCTCACTCCGTATTGGACACCAGAATGCCGATACGACGCGATAAGAAGGAAACCAAGACTACGTATGGACGCCCTCGCTCCGTATTGGCAATGCTACAAGGGTGAGACTAAAATGCTGATACGGCACGATATCGAGCAAACGAACACAGCGTATGGACGCCCTCGCTTCGTATTGGCAATGACAAAAGCGGAATGTCAATAGACCTGGTCCGTATTGGTGAGACCAAACTGCTGATACGGCGCGATATGGAGGAAACGAGAACAGTGTTCGGACGCCCTCGCTCCGTATCGGCATACCTCTTTTTTAAAAGCGAATAAAGAACCGAGCCGAAAGACCACCGATACAATGCGAGAGTTAAGAAACGGAGAAGACGCAAGTCTTGTATCGCACCGTATTGGCAAGCAAGGCGGGAAGAGCTCGAGAAATGAAAAGTGTACATGTAGTGAAGATCACCACTTATATACCCACGTCAATCATGATACGTGTCCGACGCTGATTGTGCCACGTATCTGCATTTATGGTCCGTGTGCTACGTGTCAAGTAACGACTGGTCCACTTCTTTGCCACGTGGTTATCGGCCACGTGTTGGCCAACGACTACTGCCACGTGTCGAAAACCAACGGATACTGCCAGGTGGCATAATTCCGCGCCTACATAAGGGTGTGTTCCTTATCCGTACGTTTTTTTTCAGTTTTTCGGGAGCTCTGTTTGTATTGCTAATACGGTGCGAGGGCGACTGTTTGCCTTCTTCGCTTTTCTCTCTTCGTGTCGTTTTGGAGGTTCTGCAGAGTCTTCTTTCGGCTCTCCTCTCAAGCTCATTCTGCCCAAGCTCGTGTGACCACCGTTGTGGCATTCGCGCTTCTTACTGGAATCACCAATACGGCGCGAGGGGGCCTATCCGTTTGATTTGTTTCTCTCTTATCGCGCCGTATCGGCAGAAGTTGTAAACATGTCTGAACCCATAGAATTCCTAGGATCTAAGGTTTCTCTAGGAACTGGTAAAAGAAGAAGGCTTTCAAAAGACTCAAGGGCATCAACATGTGATTCTTTTTCCTCTCCATCCTCTGCCACCAGTGTGAGAAGGCCAAGTACATCTCCAGGGAAGCGAACGTCGGTAGTGAGAGGTCAAGGAGTATCAGAGCTCATTGATATCACTCCATCAGAGAGGCTACTTGATTTTATGCTTCAGAATGGAATGGATCTCTCATTCTATGGAGTTGTGAAAAATGTGTTTAATCCTGATTGGGAACTTGACAAAGTTCTGAATCTTGTGAAAAATATATTGTGGAGGACTTTTTGGAGTTTGAAAATCTTGCAGGTCCTTCTGTTGAAGTTGGCACAATTGAATATGTCCATGTTCCCATTGGGTCAACAAGAAATGAAAAGTCAGTATTTACTAAAAAGTGCAGGGCCCACTCTCTGGAGAGGTTTTATTCAAGAGACATATTTTGCTGCACTCATTCCAAAAACTGCAAGATGATGAGAAAATCTGCTGCTTTTATTGTTTTCAGCCTTGTCAAATACCCTGTGAAAGCTGAGGAGCAACAGTTGGAAGGAGCAAAGTCTGCCAGCTTTTGCATGTTAGATGATCTGGTAGATGAAAAGGAAACAGAGGAGGTTGTAGATACAAATTTTGAGGCTTCTATTGTTGAGAATTTGGATGTTGCTCACTTCAAAGCTGAGACTATCATTGAGGAGAGCCAAGGAGATACAAACCCTCAACCTGATGAGAGTTCTCACCATATTGTTCCTTCCCTACCATGTATACCTTTCAAGGACAAGGAGTACATTTTACTATCAGATATTCAAAAACTTTTTAATCTTAGGGAAGATGATTGTCTTGCAATTATTACAGAAGCTTCTGAAGCTGCAAATGGGATAATTGACACAGAAAATGAATCAAAGAAAGAGATTCTGAAACTTGATAAAGAAACTCTAGATGATAAGTTTATTGATGCTAGTGAGGCCCTCTCTCTTTGTTTTGAAAAGGCCAAAGAAGCTGAGAAAGAGTTGAGTATTACTGATGAGGACTTCGATCGCATTCAAAGCGAACTCGGGATTTCCAATTTTGGAAGAGAGGAGCCTGAATATGTTAAAGAATTGACTAACACCAATGAGACATCATCATCAATTAATTTATGGAATCCATTTATATTGGAGTACGATGAAAATCAAGTGGTAAGATAATTTTGAATTTGCTTTTACACATTGGTAGGTTTACATTTCATGCTCATTCAGTATGGGTTTTATTTGAAGTTGGAGATTGCTGATACAGATAACTTCTTGGGGCGTGGCAAAGGATCGAGAGCTGCTAGTAACACCACCAAAGACATTGCACTCGGCCACTACTTGGCTAGGATTGACCCTGATTCCTTTTTTGTACTTCATAGTAGTTTCTCATAGGATGCAGCATGGCCGATACTTTGTATTAAAGCTATTACAAGGCTTCTAGGTTTCTCAGGATTACAATATAATGCCCACAAAGTAATGTTTTTGGAAAAGACTGCAGCAATTAGGATTTTTGGCTACGGTCCAGGTTACTCTGCTTCTAGAGCAGGATACTTTTTGGCGTTTTCATCCTACGCCGTAGCTGCAGACCGAACTGATGTAAAATCTATAGCTGGCTACAAGAGAAAAAAATTTCTACGATATAGAGGAAAGATTCATGAGGAGGAAGAGAATGTGAGAGTTTTGGAAAACTAGCTTTGTATATATTCTTTCTTATATATAAAAGTGTGATTGCTCATGTGTCGTTGTCGTCTTTTATTTGCATTCTTTGAAGTTGTCGTCGAAAAAACCAGTTGAATAGCTTCTCCAAAGCATTGCTTTTTGTAACTCCTCCCCCATGCCTTGTGCTTCGAAAATAACTTGTGCGTGCTTGATAGTGGGATTTTTCCATGCCTTGGTTGCTATAAGTTGCTAAGGGGCCATGCTCCTCCACAAAGAAAGGTCCATGAATATGAAGAATATGCTGCAATACAAAGTAACACAAATTTTATACCAATTGAAAAACCTATCAAAATAAGCCCATATTAAATAATTATTACTTTACCAGATAAAAAGTGATATCTTTTTCTCCCCATGCCTCTTTTATCGCCTGAACAAGCTTTGTGATTAATCTTTTGAACTCTTCCGCATATGTATATGTTGTCTTATGTTGCCTGAGGAGTTTCAGAAAAACATTAAGGTGTATCCAGACCTCCATTCTAAGAAACGCAAGCCTCGGCATGCTTGCAACATTTGTTGTGATCTCACATAGCTCTCTCCAACACTCCCAAGCCGCATTCACCTGCCTTCCTGAATGGTTTCCTAAAAATCGTCTAGCTTTTGAGCCTCCCATAGAGACATTGGCCAAGATATCTCTTGTTTTTCCTGAAAGTATTGGATCCTTTCTCAAGTGAACTTGGGCCCCATGAAATCCCATTTTCGATAGCAATGCCTCGCATTTATCAATACACTCATCTGATAAAGATAATGACTTAATGGAATATGCGTAGTCAAGATGCAACCTGAGAAGCTTATCGATTATTCTAATCTCTGCATGCAAAGTACAAATATGAACATTCTTAAGAGAGATGGAAAGAATGGGATCCCATATGTCTTCTATGTTTTTAAATTTACTCAAATCTATAGAGTCTCTATTTGGGGCTCTTCTTACTGGTCGCAAACTACTCGAATCTTTGGATCCAATACTTTCCATGCAATAAATGCAAGGATATTTTGCATTTGCACCATTACATATTCCAAGCATACATTTGATAGTTTTCAAATTAGCACTCATATGCCATTCCACATTAAATTTACCAACCCCATCAACTACCAACATTTCGCCTTCACTTTGAGACTTAATGATATTTGGAATACCTGTATAGTTGAACAACCATTTCAACGTTTGATGATTTTCAATTGGTACCTGGGCTGCACCAATCCACCAAATCTCCATCTCGGATTGGATCTTATGCAATGGAGCTTTGCCCTCGCCATTGCCATGGTCCAATGGCATGTTCATGAGGCAAATGCTAATTCTTTCCATCTTCTGTCCCTTTTGAATATGTGCTTCATCCAACTTCAAGGCAAACTTTAGAACACCATAACTTTCTTCTACTGTGATTTTATACATGTGAACCATTGCAATTTGCACCTTTTTTAGATCAACCCATATATTGTTAAACTCATTGTAATAAAAAATTGCCTGTTTTTTTCGTTTTTCATAGGACATAGACCTTTCGATGTGAATGTAATCTCCAAAAACATGTGGAATCTTGCGATTCATGGAAATTCTTGGAGTCGAAACTGCAAGGGCTCGGGGCAATCCAAATATAGTTACCCTATTGCGTTTAAGATTTTTAAACCATAATCCAGAGATAGCACGATAACCTTTTCGACTTATACCCACAGTATCACATGTCTCTACGATTTCATTTGCTTTCACTGTGCCTTTTAAATCCTTCACTAACTCTCTCAGAGTTGGACCTCTCAAATCTACATTTTCTGGTGACTTAAGAATCCTCAAAATGTCTTTCTTATTCATGGTTTCCTTCAAAAGTTTGATTCTTTCCTCATTCTCTCAGATATTTATGCCTAGTATGTTAGAGACATATTTCTTTGTAAGATTTAGTCTCCTTTTCTTTGCTCTCTCACACAAGCTGGTTATATTTTTTAATGGTCTCTTCCTCTCTCTAAATCCTACTGGAGTTTCTCTCAAGCGTGTTAGCTTATCCTGCAATGAATTATTAACATTTTTCAAAATATCAATTTGACTTGTCAACTCTAAAATATTAACATTTTTCATTTCGTGCACTTGAGCTATATATGTGTAAGATGCAGATTATAACCTCATACAGTAGCCAAGCATTCCATTGTAACCTTCTCCAGCATATCTTATATAGTCATGGACATTCAAAAAAGGAGGTGGTTTACCTGTAGAAGGATCCCTGGGATAGATATTTCC
The DNA here is from genome assembly GCF_053477565.2 of Lygodium microphyllum. NCBI lineage: Eukaryota > Viridiplantae > Streptophyta > Polypodiopsida > Schizaeales > Lygodiaceae > Lygodium > Lygodium microphyllum. Next base: position 72,718,999 of record NC_141141.1, read on the forward strand.
ATCCACCCACAAATCTATATGCTTCATTCCTTGTGTTCGCAACCTGTTGGCTTCAATCTCATCTATCAATACTCGATGATGTATACTTCTCCAAGATGTGTAAGTCGGATCTAGCTGAATAGATAGCTTGTATTTACGTGTGCTTGCCCCTGTGTTATTTGAAGTAGTATTGCAAGACATTCTAGCAAATGAACCGAGCAAGAATCTCACAGTGGTAGGAAGCAAGTGCAACAAAAGGAATGGTAAAAGAGAATAGTGTATAGAAAGAAAACGCGGGAGCAAACAAATGCGAAGTTCGTACGAAAATCTCGAAAATACAAAATCTCTCGAGTTCCAAGACAATAAACGGCCGAAAAGGTGACCCCTGACCTGGATTAAAAGATGAGGGCAATTAATGGCCGACCTCTTCAATGAACCAAATATTCTCTCATTAATCACATCTGGACAACCAAATTTAGAGGTTTTATTCTTCCTAAACCTCAACTAATTAGCAACTTAATCACTTTCTTACAAGTGCCATTTTTGAAGTGTTTTTGACCCTAATGTGTATGCTTCTGTATGTGTTCTGATGGATGAGAGTGTAGTTTGGGAAAGTTTTCTAGCCTTGGAAAGAGGTGAATACAAGTGTAAAAGAGCTGGAAGAAGTGGAAGAAGTAGCTGCTCAAGACTCAAGTCAAGACTAGAGTGAAGTGACAGTAGTGAGCTATGAAAGGACACTGTAGTGGCTCTGGTGACTCTTCATATCAGACATACCTCTTGGGAGGGGTATCCACGACCTAAGAAGGATTATTGAGAGTGATTTTTGAGAGATTGTAGTGAGGATATGATGTATTATTGATGAAGAGAGAGAGAGAGAGAGTCAGAGATAGCCAATTCTACTAAAACAGAGTGATTGTATATGAGAGATTGAGAGAGAAGACTATGAAGATTTTGAAGATGAATACTATGTGATGTATTTCCATTCAAAGATGGTGTATTCCTTTTCTTTCTTTGTTCTATTGATGGATTTTATGAAGATATTGAAGAATATGGTTGATTCTATCAAATCCATGGGAGATCTACATGATGCTGCATGAAGAATTGTTGTGCCTGGTGTTCTCTTCTTCATTGTGATCATATGAAACATTATAAACAAGCTTGTTGATGTTACAAGATATATTTTCTTGCAAGAGAATTCCCTTTTCCTTGGTGTTCCTCTCGGGGCTCCATGTTTTTGGTGCACAGCCAGGGAAGCTTGCCATCAACAAGCACCAGAAGAGGTGGAAAATGAAGGAAATGGCATTGCCAAGAAGAGATGAATTCAATGGATGTTTGTAAAGTTCATTCTTCCACTGAAGAGTTGGAATTTCTCATAATCAAAGCCACTTTCCACAAGAAGTTCATCCCACAATGGCGGAAACACATCACCATCATGATGCATGCTCTATGTGGTGGACAGTTTCCTCTTTCTGTTGAAGCAGCATAAACTTGCATCTTGGTGGCAAACTGTTTGGGAACAAACTGAAGAGTAGAAACAGAGAGAATGACCATCCATGGAAGATTTGGCATTCATTGAGAAGTTTCCAGACATCATCAAGTGGGAGATTGTGAAGAAGCTTCAGGAGTCTTGGGCTGTGGAAGTTCACAGAGACAAGAAGGAAAAGAGTTGGAATTTGTTTGTGGATGCTCAACAGCAAGATACATGGGATGCTTGGTGTACTGATAATCTTCTGTTTGTTCAATTAGCAACCCACTGGAAGTTGGTAGACAGAGTGTTCTTTACAACATACACTGTTGAAACCATCAGAAGTTGGCATTACTATGATGATGGCACCACCACAATGCTTAGACGGATGCATTTTGACACCTTCAGAACGGAATACCTTCCTCTATGCAGTGGCATGAAAGCAGAATTCAGGTACGTTGAAAAGAAAGAAGTAGAAGAAATGTTGGCAAGAGAGTCCTCTAGAGACTGAAGCCTTCTGTTAACCCTCTGTGGAGCACTAACAACATAGTGGAGCCAACCCCCTGATGAATGACGCAATAAAGAGGCAAGCGTTAGAACGAGTCTAGAGGTACATGAGAAGAGAGAAAGCAAAAATCAAGGCTGAGAATGAGCTCGCAGCAGAAGCCGCCTTTGACGCCCTTGCGGAACTCTTTATAGAAGTCCCAATGGCACATCAAGCCCTTCCTCCTCCTGCTGGAGGTCCACTTCCAAGCCAAATCCGTCCTAGAAATATTGATGACAGCCCAGCGAATGTAGTCCCATTGCCAGTTTTTAAGGGAGAGTACAATGAAGACCCCGATCTTCATGTAGCAGAGTTTATGGTAGCGTGTGTGGCTAACAATGCCAGAACCCCTGAGCATTGGTTAGCAATATTCCCCGCCACTTTCAAGGGCGCGGCGTTTCAGTGGTATGAGAGACAAGTAGCAGGAACTTTTGGCACATGGGACGACCTGAAGTTGGCCTTCCTCACTAAATTCAGGCGTGAAGGTTTTGAAGAGCGGATGAGAGAGGAATTTATGAACCTAAGTCAGTCCTCTAGAGAAAGAGTAGAAGCCTATGTCTCATGAATGGAATCCATCCTGAAGAGATGGACTAACCACAACCTAGATGATGGCATTTAGAAGGGGGTGTTTCTCAGAGGATTACAACCAGAAGTCCGTAAGTTTGTGGAGCTGCAAAGACCAGCCACCCTGCAAGCTGCAACAAAAGGTGCAAGACTGTACGATGAAGTGGAAGCTAGATTAGCGATGAATTCAGGAAGAGGAGTCCTACCTCCTCTGATGCCAGGAATGATGTATCCACCAAATGCAGTTCCAGGGACTGTTCCCTATCCCTACCAACAGATGCCCCTAGTATCACAGTACAGTGCACCAAATCCACAGTGGCCACAATCCATGCCTCAAATGGTGGTTCAACCACAAAAACAATGGTCCCAACCAATTTCCTCAATGCCAAGTCAGCAGCAACAGTGGAACTCTACCAACTGGAGCCAACAGCCAACAGTTCAAACAGGAGCTCTGAATCAGAACCAGAACGGAGATCCCTCTATACCAGCCCAACCCGTTTATGCAATGATTACAGAGACTCCTCAAAACCCTCCTGCCAGTGCCTTAGGAGGAGAAAGCTTGAAGGACTACTTATCCAACTCAGTTGCAAACATAAAAAAGGAGTTGATGGATGTGATTACATAACAACTACAGACGTTGAAAGTGAATACTACTAGCATATCCAATGTTGCAGGAGCAGGAAGAGATGTGATGCGGTCAAATACTTGGTGTGGTAAGTGTCATCAAGCAGGCCATTTAGCCACTGAATGTACACGAAAACCAACCATTCCTGGAGCTTTCTGTTCCTACTATTTGCGGAAGAACCATACAAATGACATTTGCTCTCTGAAGGAGATGCATGATCGGAGAAGGAAGGAAGAAGATGCAAGATTCAACTTGCTGGAATTCAAAATGACAACATAGAATATTGGACCCAAGCTTAGAGAGTTTGGTCCTAATTTCGGACCCAGAAGATTTCCCTCTCAAAGTTACATAGGAAGACAGTCTAGCGGTGGTCAGAGATCAGAAGTGGAGTGTTATAGATGTGGAGAAAAGGGACACATCTCACCAAATTGTCCAAATCCTAGAAGGTCAGTGGATTACAAGCCCTTATGCAGTCGATGCAAAGGAGAAGGCCACACTGCAAAAGACTGTCCAAGCCCGGCCCCAGTGAAAAACAGTGCTATTGATAGTCCGGCCAAGGCTCAAGAGCCTACCTCCAATTTAGTGGAATTGGAAGTTGCTGCCATCACATGTGCAAAGCAGAAGGAACCACCTATCCAGAAAGAAAATAACCCTCTAGCCAGAACAGTGAAGTTCAATCTTCCACCAGAAGAACAGAACAGAACAGAGCCTGACAATGCCGTACAGAGCCCTACAGTGCCACAGAGAGTTACAGAGACAGTTACAGAGACACGACCAGAGGTCCAGGAGATAGAAGAAGAGGAAGTGCCGCAAGTAGCAGAAGAAGTTCCTGTGATTCCTCTGTTGGAAGAAAGAGGGAAAATGAAAATGGGTGTTGCCCCATTCCCTAACCGGTTAGAGAAGCCAATGGATCCTATTAAGGAATACGATCTGGTCAGAGATCTAGATACCTTTAAACCAAACCTCACATTTCGAAAATTATTGATGTTATCTCCCAGTTGCCAAAAAAGGTTCAAAAGTATACTGACAAGAAGACGTGGTTTAAGGATTGCTCCCTCAACAGCAAGAAAGTCCAACAAGGCTCCAGAGCCTGTAAAAGAAGTGGACGTAGCTAACGCTTTCCTAGATCCGAGTACTCCAGAGACTGGCGTGTGGATAGAAGGCTGTTTTATTGCAAATGCACTGATTGATGGTGGTTCATCAGTGAACATTATGACGGATGTGACAATGAAGGATCTAGGCCTACAAGGTGTGCAACCCACCCAATGGCTCATCAGACTGGCGAATCAGAGTAGAATCAAGCCTTTGGGCGTTCTCCCATATGTGAAGACTACAGTGGCTGGAAAAGATTATTGGCTAACCTATTTGGTGGTGAAGCCAAACTCTTATGGTACATCCTATCCTCTGTTACTGGGCAGGCCCCGGATTCGTTCAAAGGAACCTTGACCTTGGGTAGAGGACCCAACAAAGTGGTGCTAAAACTATATGGTTCTCAAAAAGGACATGGATCCACCTCCTTGGAATTATCTTCTGACTCCCCTAATGAGGCTACAGATGGAACATCAGCAGACGAAGATGCTGTCAAACAGATCCTTTCCAAGAAAACAGTGGCACATTCCTTAACAGTGGATACTGTAAGCCGACTTCCAAAAGATGCAAAGCCATTATCAATGGGTGAATACTTCCTGCCTGAACCAGGAATGACTTCTGAAATCACTTCTGACAGTGAGATAGAAGCATGGATGTACTGCTCTCCCAGTTACATGGCCATAGCAGAGACAGAGACAGAAGCAGAACCAGAACCAGAAGTAGAGACAGAGACAGAAGAGGATGAATATGATATGGACGAAAAAGGTTATGAAAGTGAGCCAAAAGAACCTATCCCACCTGAAGAGGATATATATGGAGAAGAAGTTCCAGAAGTATCAGAAGCAGATGAGCTCATACTATGGGACAGAATGGTGATGGTACAATTTGGTCTAGTAAATGGATCTTCTCATATGCAAAATTCTTATAAGACGTGGGTTAAGAAGAACAAGCCGTCTTTCAACAGTGGCTCATGCCGTTCTCACCCATCCTTGCCAAAGAAAGATGATGATGATGCACCGTGCCAACGAGCACCAGTCCCACAAACCCAACAGGCATCAGAGGGTCCATGTTATGTGACGTTCCTGGATGTGTCATCTTCAGAAGAGGAGTCTTCAAGCCAAGAGGTAATTAATTTTGAAACCAAACCCAAAACGGCTCTAATCCCATTTCAACATCTTAAGGAGCAACCTAAGTCTCCACCAAAAGAAGAAGTTGGTTCTAGTGGGACATCAGAAGAGGACACCACTCCCTTGAAGGAGTCAGATCTGTATCCAGAAGCAGTCCGTGGGACCTTCATCCATGAAGTAGAAGGTGAAAGGCAGTTAGCCTTTGTGGATGCAGAAGGCACTGAACGCCACTTGAAGGTGGGTAGTAGCCTCCCAGAGGAGGAGTTGTCAACCTTGTACAACTTGTTGAAAGAAAATGTGGACGTGTTTGCGTGGTCCTACAAAGACCTAAAAGGGATTGATCCCACAATATGTCAACATCATATTGACTTGGAGCCTGATGCCAAGCCAGTACGGCAATGACAAAGGCGAATGAACCCGAATTATTCCACATTGGTGAAAGCGGAGCTACTGAAGCTTTTGGAAGCCGAGTTCATCTATCCAGTGGTAAATAGCGAATGGGTTTCACCCATCATGGTTGTACCCAAGAAGAATGGCAAATTGCGAATATGTGTTGACTTCCGAAAGCTCAATTCCAAGACAAAGAAGGATCACTTTCCTATCCCTTTCACAGACCAACTGTTGGACACAGTGGCAGGACATGAGCTTTATTCCCTTTTGGATGGATTCAGCGGATACAACCAAGTCCAAATCGCAGAAGAGGACCAATCCAAAACAACCTTCACCACAGAATGGGGGACCTACGCTTACCGAGTGATGCCATTTGGGTTCTGCAATGCCCCTGCTACTTTCCAACGAGTCATGATGGCCACATTTCAAAATCACCTGCATGACTTTATTGAGGTATACTTGGATGACTTCTGTGTCTATAGTTTGATCCGTGAACACTAGGAACACCTAGAACAATGCTTTGACCGATGCCGGGAGTATGGGATTTCCCTCAACCCCGACAAATGCATCTTTGGGGTCTCTTCTGGAGTCCTGTTGGGCCACATTGTCTCTGCACAAGGGATATCAACAAACCCTGCAAAGATCGAAAAGATCGCAGCTCTGACAGCACCCACCAACCTCAAACAGTTGAGGGGATTCTTAGGCCATGTGGGTTACTACAGAAGGTTCATAGCTCATTTCGCAACAAATGCAACCTCCTTGCATAAGCTTTTGAGGAAAGATGCAGAATTTACTTGGACAAAAGAATGTGACAAAGCCTTCCACACTCTGAAGCAGTGTCTAATTGAGGCACCCATTCTGCAACCTCCTGATTGGACGAAAGAGTTCCATGTACACACCTATGCATCAATTGAAGGCTTAGGTGCTGTCCTTTGCCAGAAGGGCTCCTCGAAGCTGGATCAACCAATCTATTATGCAAGCCGAAAAGTCACTGATAGGGAACAGAACTATACAGTGACAGAGTTGGAGTGCTTGGCAATGGTGTTTGCCCTAGAGAAGTTTCGCCATTACCTCTTGTCCAGCCACTTTAGATTTTATGTGGATCATGAGGCCCTATCCTTCCTGATGAATGAAGTAGATGTAAAAGGACGAATGATGAGATGGCTCCTTTTATTCCAGGAGTTCGACTTTGAGGTGATTACTAAGCCCAGTTGTTCCCATGTTGTGGCTGATCATCTGTCACGTATCCCACAAACTGCAGACGAGGAGCAGGATGACTCAGACCTCCCTGATGCTTCCCTATTCCTGGTAGAAACTGTAACTCCCTGGTATGCAGACATTGCTAATCTACTGGCAACCCAACAGTACCCTCCTGGCATTTCTAGTCGGGAAAGGAAGAAGCTTATGCTAGAATCAGCCCCCTACACCCTGTTAGGCGGTGCACTGTACAAGAAAGGCAAAGATGAAGTGCTCAGAAGGTGTGTTGCAGGAAATGAGATTGGGATTGTTCTGAAGGCTTGCCATGGCGAGCCATGTGGAGGCCACTTTGCAGGAGAAGCTACAGCCAGGAAGGCCCTGCTAGCAGGTTATTGGTGGCCTACCATCCAAAAGGATGCCTATGATTACTGTAAAAGATGTGATGCTTGTCAGAGAATGGGGAAACCCACCAAGACAAGTGCCATGCCACTGCAGCCTATCCTTCCCCTAAAGCCGTTTGAGAAATGGGGCATTGACTTCGTACGTCCAATCGATCCTCCTACCAGAAGGAAACAGAACCGATACATCCTTGTATGTACAGATTATGTTACAAAGTGGTGTAAGGCTAAAGCCCTAAAGCGAGACGATGGTAACAGCGTGGCCCTGTTCATGTATGAGAATATCATCACCCGTTTTGGCAGTCCCCTAGAGCTGGTAAGTGACAGAGGCACTCATTTCCTTAATAAAGTCATGGAAGAATTGACAGAGTTGTATAAGATCCACCATCGCAAGTCCACTCCTTATTACCCTAGAGCCAACGGCCAAGTCGAAGTCACCAATTGCATCCTCTGCTCGATTCTGACAAGAACGATTGCCGCACATCGTCGTGATTGGGACGATCGACTTACAGAGGCCCTCTGGGCATACAGAACCTCCCATAAAGCAGCAACAGGTCAGACACCCTTCCAGTTGGTGTATGGTACAGAAGTTGTTTTCCCTGTTGAACTGGAACTACCCTCTTTGAGAGTGGCTATCAAAGAGCGTTTGGGGGACGATGATTCACTACACCACCGTCTCCTGCACCTGGAATGTTTGGACGAAATTTGTAGGATGGCTCTCCAATGCATGGAAGCCACGCAAGCTCGACGAAAGGCTTACCATGATAGCTTCATCAAGCACAAGGAGTTCAAAGAAGGTGATTTGGTCCTAGCCTATGATTCACGATTTGGCAAGTTTCCTGGCAAGCTCCAATAGCGGTGGATGGGCTCATATAAGTGATGGACCTAAAACCGGGCCGGCACTGGCTCATGCACTAGCCGGACCTCGTCACTATGCGCAAGACAACCCCTCGGCCTCGCGGCCAGGAGCGTCTATCAAAATCTCTGCCTTCCTAAACATTGCGTTTGTAATACGTTGTAGTCCAACTGATCCTAACCCAATATTGCTCCTCAGAGGGAGTCCCTTTCACATAGCCAAAAGGCTCGAATCACATACACATGGGGTTCCTCCTACGGCTGAATGCCATCAACCCTCTGCGACTCTCCTACACCTTGGGGATTGGCCCCTCGATGCGTCGCTCAACATTTAGACATTTCGCACAAACGTCGCTCAAGGTACCAAATAAACGTATCCAGGAATGTACCATTGTCCTTACTTGACTTCCCCTTTATGATCCCACGACTAGCCTACAGCATAGGAACCTCACACTCTCAACGGTGGGTCACAGGCCTACTGAAAACAATTGCTATGCATATCCAGGAGCTAACTCTGATACTTTTAATTTCCTCTAAATGATCATGCAAAGAGGTGGATGCCTAGTGCTCAAACATTTTAAAAAACCAGCAGCGTGCAAGTGCAAAACATCTCTTTCATGCTTTTCTTTCTAACCGCTTTGTGCTTCGCTGCAACACCTAGCACCGAAGTGATCTTCGTGCTACTAGGTTTTGATTTTTATCATTATTATTCCGTCCTAGATGCAATGCATATAAAATCAGTAAATTATCCCTCATGCTCAACGGCATTTGACCATTTTTTTTCCACAACTCTACCCTTCCCCGTTGATAGTGCATCATTATATTCATTTCTTTTAGGGTTTCCTTGTCATTTTATGTGGAGAAAGGAAGGAAACACGCACTAAAACATATAAACAAGGCTGAACTGAAGCATAACTTCATGCCCCAGCCTTGCTATACATCAACAAACATAAATCCTATTTTTCTATATTTTTCGTAGCCCCAAATGTATTTTTCCCCTATTTTTCATGGTGTTTTTATCATTTTTCCCCATTTTCTTCATTTTCTTGTATTTTTTAAATTGCTGAAAATGAAAACCAGTTTGTGGGCTGTGGCCCTTAGTTCATTTGCAACAAAATTGAAAGATTAGTTGATGTGTATCGACGATTTTCCCCATTTATATGCCCAAAACCCTTGTTTTTCCCCCTTTTTCATGCGTTTTCGGGTTTCTTGACATTATTTCGAGCCATGAAATGCATGTTTTTTATAATTTCTGGTTATAAACAGTAAGAACTCAGAAGAATCAGCAGCATAATCAAATCTTAGTCCATATGAACGGCATTCCATCAATCAAAAGCATAAAACACTAAATTTTCTTTGTAATTTTTTGGTTTACCGCTTAAACGCGTGTTTCGGGTTTTGTGTCCATGGCTGTAGATTTGGAAAACAGCAACACTTCATGTCCAGCAACATCACAAATCACCATTCTCAGCCCGTGTAGCAATCCGGTCCATGCCGGACAAGCCTCCATCATTCTTTCTTCATTGCTCCTTCCCACACATGAACTGCCTCTTGGAAGAGAGAGAGGGAGGAGAGAGAAATACTAGAATCAGAAATTTCAAACCAGGCCATCATTCCACGGGCGAAGGGCGGCGATAGAGTCTGCATACGGAGGGGATTCACTGCCAATGATCACTCGGGGGGGTTGTGTGCAGCAGGCATGTTGCCTCCATCAAGATCATGGCGCATTTTTCGGCGCATCCTGGCGTTGATCTTCTCCACGATTTGTTTCATCCATCCTCTCCCAAACTTTCATGTGACATTAAATTTTGGGCCCCAAAGGTCATGCCCACTTTGGCCAAAAATAAGTCCACCTTTTCAAATCTTGACCGGTTTGTGGCCTTTCCCCCGTCCGGACTCGGAATCGAGCTCTGAAAAATCCTGGGCGTCCGGCTTAGCATCCCGCATTGGCCAGTAGCTCGTGTCAACCCGCACGACTGTCTGAAAAATTATGAAAAATCAACAAGTGTCGCTCGGGCGCCTTTAAAGCACTTTGGCGCTTAAAATCGTCCTAGATCGAGCCGCCGCCTTTGACAATAAATATTTTTCCCTTGATCTTCATAATTTTTAGCTATTTTTAAGCACTTCCCGTCACCTAAATTCCGCTCTCAATAAGGTACTTGCCGTCAACCCTAATGGCTCTGTCCAAGTGCAGACCATTGATGCCTTTGATGATCCCTTTCTGATCAATGGATATCGCCTGAAGAAGTACTTCCCTCCTTGGGGATCTTGACAATTACGAACACTTGATCTTTTCCCTCATTGGCACGGCACTATACTTCTTATGATGCTACTTTTGATAGCCGTTCTTCAGTCACTCCTGATGAAGTGGACGCAACCCTCTGTCCCCTCAAACCCCCCTTCCAGCCTTGATCTCTTATCCTCCATTTTCCACCAGCGACAGTGGCGAGGTTGGTTCTGACAAATGGTCTTTCTACCATTTCCTTGCTCAATTCGAAAAAAAAAACAAAAAGAAAAATATACATATCGGTCATGGGAGAAAAGGACTAAGGTCCCTGTCATGTCGACCTATTCTTCGGGAAAAGGTGGAAACACCCTCGAGAATAGGGAAAAACACGAAACAAGAAAAAAAAAACAAATCTCTTATGAGAGAAAAGGAAGCAATTCCCTATGATAGCAGGCCTCGTTCCAAGAGAAGGTGATAAACACCCTTGGGCGGGAAGGTGGCTGTGGAAAAGGTGGCAACACCCAATAGTCCAGAAAGTGGATTCATTAATTAATATCCCCAGGATCCAATTCCGAAGCTGCCTCCCTTGGTACGCTATGTCTTGGGTCTTTCTGCAGAGTGTCTACCTGTCCTCTAGCAGACGACATGTCCTATTCAACACAACGTTCGATTTGATGGCTACCTCCCTAGGTACGCCTCTTCAGCAACAACTGACGACGCGATCTTCATTGACATACAATTGAGTGATGTGAGCTTTCATCCTAACCGGATGGGGAAGTCAGTATGGTTGCCCTCTGTAATTATCAACAGAGCGTGAGACAGAGGGTGGGGCGAGAGACCAGTCTTTTCCCTTCAAATCAAATGAGAGGTGAGAAGTGTAAATGAAGCGTTCCACGCATGGGATGGGCCTCTCAATGGACAAAGCAGAATTTGTTCTGTGCACTACACTATAAGGCTCCCTGGCCTTCCTTCTCGCTCCGTATGCCGGCACAGGGCGGGATGCACAGTTGCACCATCAAATGCGCACAAGGCATACAACCTTTGCACAAGTGACCGTGAGGATTACATCAATGGGTTTTAGGAACGGGCTACCCTCCTGTAACTATCAACAGAGAGTGAGACCGAGGGTGGGCTGAGTGTGACTGGAGTTTCTTCAATCAATTATCGAGAGGTGAGATTGAGGGACGTTACGACACTTGGAGTCAGGTATGTTCCCGTTTCCCTATGCACCCACGGGATGGGTCTTTGCCGTCATCACAAGACACATCACCATGTTCTGTACACTGCACTGTAAGGCTCCCTTGCCTTCTTTCTTACACCTATGCCAGACGGGTTGGACGCACTAATGCACCATCAACTGTGCACCCTGGCATACTCCTTCTGCACCATTCTCCCTTGTCGATTCCTCAACCGGGTACGCGATATGGGTTTCAATCCTTATTCCTCGAGTGATATTAGTCATGGGGTGAGTGACTGTTCTTTCATTTCATTTTAGTGACTGTGAGTGGAGTGTAGTATTCCTTATCATCGGCAAATTTCCTGCGATTCCTTCAACTAGCTACGTCCCTGGGTGCTGCCGCGTGGTCCCTGCCATGACAAACGTGTGCTGAGAAGATGCCTTGGTACCTCCAGAAGCCGACAACAACACTGGACGTGCCATCGACAATCAACCTTGATTCCCGAAAACATGGGCCAAGTTTTTCTAAACCTCCCACTTTGGTTTCTTCATGACGGTCATGTTTTAAGTGTGGGGGCGTTAGTGGATGGTCTGTGGCGTGGTCCTAGGTCCCTGTTGCTCGGTTAACCCTATCCGTTAAGGTCTTAAGTGTGGGGACGCGTCCCTGCACGTCTACATTGCATACCCTTCTGCATATGCCTCAAATTGCTCATGCATGTATGCCATGCCTTGCTGTTACCCTAATGGGATCCCTTCCCACCCACCCGATTATGTTCCACCCACCCTTGGGGCTGTTCCCTTGCAGTTTTCCTTCCTTCCCTGCTTTTGAGGTCCTGTCATGTGAACGCACCCTACGTTCACCGAAGTCCCAATCCAACCTTATTGCCCTGTTCCTCCCTTTGTACTGACCACTTTTCCTTTTTACCTACCACTATTTCGGTGCACGGTTTTCAAGTTATTAATTTTTAAAGCATTTTGCGCAAATTAGCCGGTTTTCCATGTGAATGCGCTTTGCTTGCTTCGGAACCGTGATCTGACATCATAACCCTACCAAGCACTTTTCCCCTAACATTTTTCCTTTTTACACCGTGCCATTCCGATACACGGTTTGTCCAATATTAATTTTTCAGTTTTTTTACAATTTTATCGTACGTCTTTTTGACATTTTTCCATGTGAACCTGCCCTGTTTGCATCGGAACTCCAATTTGATTTGACCACCATGTCCCCTGTGTCTTCCCTCACCTTTTTCCTTTTTCCTCCCCCTCTTTCGACTTCTGGATTTTTACTTATTAATTTTTAAATGAGTTTTCGGGTGTATTTTTGGTGTTTTTCTCATGTGAACCCCTCCTACTTCCACCGGAACTGCAGTTTACCATGCCAACCATGTGTCACCCCTTCCTTAGACATTTTTCCTTTTTACTACGTGTCATTCCGGTGAACGGTTCGTCCGATCTTTATTTCCGATCCCATTTTCGGGTTTGTTTTTTGGGTTTTTTCCACGTGAATGCCTCTTATCTCAGTCGGAACTATGTTTTGATGTGATAAGATTGTCGAGCACGTCTTTCTGTCCAGTTTTCCTTTTTTCTGCACCTCATTCCGATGCACGGATTTTCCGATATTAATTTTTAATTGTGTTTTTTAGTTCATTTTTTGTGTTTTTTACACGCGACCGCCCTTTTCCCCTCCCGGAACCTCCGTTGTATATTTTCCCTGTCTTTCGCCTGCCGTCCTACCCATTTTTATTTTTACGTCCTTTCGTTTTGACATTCGGATTGGGAGTTATTAATTTTTCTTTATTTTTTATGTGTTTTCTCGCACTCCGTCCCACGCATGAACGCGCCCGTTTTCAATTTCACGTTTCTTAACGCGCCCCGGTCGCGTCCGCGTGCCTTGTCCCATCATCCGTGCCCTCTTTCAATCCTGTCACGGCAAATTTTTTTACCTCGCGGGGTATGCCTCCTTCTTGGGCCCCTACCCCGCCCATCCCCAACCCCTACCCCTACCCACCCCCTGACCCCCTATCCCGCCCATTGCCCCTCCCCCTACCCTTTCCCGGGCACCCCCCACCCCCCTTCTAGGGGCCCCTGCCCATTCCCCTATGGACCCCCCTGCCTATCCCCCCTATGGCCACCCCCCATCCCATGGGCTCCCTTACCCACCCCACCACACCCTTTCACCCCCCCACCCCCACCCTTCTCTCTCCCCGACCCTTTCCCCCCTAACCACCTCCCTCCCTCCTCCATCTCCCTGCGTGCCTTCATGCTCCCTCCTTCTCCTCTTCTCCTCCCTCCCTCCTCTCCCGCCCTCCTGCCTTCTGGACGCCATCCCCCGGGCGTCGCCTCTTTCTTCTCCTCGCCCGGTGGTGCCCTCCCTCTCTCCTCGCCTGCCCGTCGTGCAGCTCCTGTCCGCCATGGCTTCCTCCCTGTCGTGACGCCCTCTTCGTCTGCCATCCCTGCCACATCGCCCTGTGGCACCTTTGACGACGCCTACGCCTGCCACCTCGTGCCCCACGCCGTGGCCACCGCTGACGTGGCGCTCGCCTGCGTCCCCGCCGACTAGTGCCCGCGCCGCCCCTCTGGCCGTTTGTCGGAGCCCTCCTGGCGCTGCACCCTCTCTTCGTCGCGTTGTGCCCGCCAATCCGCCGCTCCTGCCACCCTATCCCATCGCACTGGACGCAGCCCCGTTGACCCTGCCTCCCGCCACGATGGCCTCCTCCACGTGCCCTGCAAACACCACCCTCCAACCTCCCCCTAAGCCCCCCTTCCCCCACACACACCCAACTCACCCCATTCCTTACCTAAGCCCCCCTTCCCCCCCACCATTACACACCACCCTCTACCCCCCCACTAACCCCCCTTTTTCCCCTTCCCACCACATACACAACCTTACCCCTCCATAAGCCCCCATCCCACACACCCGCAACCATCACCTTCAACCCCCCTACTCCCCTGTAAGCCCACTGTCCTACCCTGCAGACCCGCAGCAAACAACCCTACCCAAACCCGGTTTTCCCTCGAGACGCCGCCACACGCATGAGTGTGTGATTGTTCGATTGTTCGTACTTGATCGTGTGATTGTGCGGGATCGTGTGCGGGCGATTGTTAGTTGGTTGCTGCCACGCAACCTCTTGCTGGGTATTTTCCCAGATTTTTAATTAGCACACCCACAAACCCTTTTTCAATTTCAAAAAACAAAAAACAAAAAACAAACAAACACAAACATTGAAAAATACAAACAAATCATTAAAAAACCACTTTAAATTCTAAAAAAATTACAAAAAAATCTAGGCCACTTTCCTTTTATTTTTGCAACCCATGGCCATATTTTTTATCCAACTGTAAATTTCACAAAAATATTTTTGCCCATTTTAAAATTCTAAAATCTTTCCAAATACCCAAAAATATGATAAGCATTCATTAAAAATGCTCATTCCAAATTAATTTCTGAAAAATTTCTTACACTTTTCTTAATATATTTTTTATTTTTGGCATATTTTTCTCAGCTGTCATAATCTTTTATTTCACACCTAAATTCCTTCACCATAAAACACACAAATACATAAAATAACAAAATATCTTTTTCATCCAATATGAACTAAACATCTTTAAAAAAATCCAGATATTTTTGGATTGAGGAGTGCGCTTCATTGCATTTTCATACACCTACTACGAGGTATTTTCCCTTTTATTTGTTTTTTTTTAAACAAAAGCTACCCCAAAACCCACGGTTAATATAAAAATACAGAACCACCAACAGAAGAGCAAAAAAAAACACAAAACAAAAAAAAAACAAACAAAAACAAAACAAACACCCAATTAATTAACACAAATGAAACCTCAACACAACCATGGCACGGGCATTCGCGCTCAACATACACATACTTTTTAATTAAAATAAACCCGTCGTTCACTTAGCATGCGCTAAGTGCGCTACAGAGGCACTTAAATTTTTAATTAAAATGCACCAGCCGTCACATGAGCACGCGTTGGCAAAAAAGCGCTCCACGTCACCTTAATTTGTAATCAAGGAACTTGCATTTAGAGACCCAGTCTGGGTATCGAAGTCCGGGGTTCGAATTAAAGCACTGTTTTAACCTAATAATTGGTACTTAAATTTATAATAAGAAACCGCTGTTTTCTTGCTAAGGTTTATCACTTAATAAAACTTCACCCATTTCTTAATAATTTCTTAAAATCAACCCTTCATTAAATTAATTCCCCTTCACTCCACTTAGTTCCCTTTTTTAATGAACCGTTTCGTGGGATGGATATGCGCCGTCATTAGAGTTCTTTCCATGGTCAAACACTGGTTTATCAACGATGTAGTCTTGATATGTGTCGGATGTGGTATTATTTTGGTTTACTGTCTTTGATACGGTTAAGGGTACGGTATGCAGTTTTTTCTTTTATTGCCTGATACGGGGTTGTGGGTGTTTGTCTGATGCATATCATGAAGCTTTCAGTCACATTTGTCTCGAGGTCATGTCGAATTTTTTCTAGGCTATGGTTTGCTTGGGGTTAGTTGGTTGAGTCACGTTTTATTATTCTGGTTGTTCTCTTATCCTTGGATTTTTGTCTGTTGCTTTGCAGGCATTCTTGATTGATTGTCTGTGTTTGTGGTGTGTGTGTAACCATCTGAATGGCGCCTTCTCATGCTCCTCCCCCTATCCAGTATGTCCCATTAGTTAGTAGGGATTACTCTTCCCTACTTACTTTTGAGCCTCTCACGACGGCGGGACTTGCTGCTTTTGTGGCTACCTCTTTTCCATTGCTTCCAGAGGATCCGTCGTTATGTGATGAGTTTCTGGCCTCTTACAGCAAGAATACAGGACTAGTCCAAGGAATTTCTATGACTTTGACACCTCGCGGCTTAGGGAAGGCTCTGTCTCTTCCCTCCAAAGGTGAACCTTTTGTTACCACTCGTCAGCTTTTCTCTAATGAAGAGATTCTGAAGCTGTTGCACAAGCAGACAAGGGAAATGCTGGATGTTAAGAATGTGATTAACTCTTCAGGAGTTTCCTTTTCTATGATCACTGATCCCATATGGAAGACGATCTGTCAGTTTCTCCAGGACAGGTTTATGCCTGCCAAAACGCCATCCCAGTACTTGTCCAAAGAGCTTTTTACAGCTTCCAGGATGGTGTTGAAAGGAGTTGCTATTGATTGGAGCACTTACCTCCTCACTAAAATGAATCAACATTTCATCAAAGTCACCAGGGGTAATATTACCAATGTCACATATGGATCATATTTGTCTGCCTTCTTGACCTATTCAGGTTTACAGAAGACTGTGCCTCCACCTCCTCCATCAGATCCAGTACCTCCTCCTCCACCTTCAGATGAATCAGAACCCATTGACATAGAGGATGATGATTCTCCGCCTCCCCTGGTCATCCAGCGCAAACGCTTGAAGCGGGTAGCGGATAAAGCTCCTTCAGTACTTCCTTCCGTGCCCATTCCTGCTACCTCTGGCAGTGATCTCCCTGGGTATCTCACTTGTAATAGCCTATTCAGAGCACATCGAGAAGGATCATTCGACATATCAGTTCCCTCCCTGAACCGTCTAGTCTCAGGAGATGCAATTCCTTTCCTCTGTAAAGATATTCAGAGTTCCATTGAATTGTCAGTGTGACAGCCTGTGTTCAACAGCTGTACGCGTCTTTTTATGAAGAACTCATGCAGTCTCAGGACCAGTTGCATAAGGCAACATCTGAGTTAGCTTCTACTAAGGATACCCTAGCAGATTTATTTAAGCAAATAGAACAACAAACCCAACTGGTTGCCACCCAAAGAGATGAGATCTCTTCTTTGAAGATCCACTTACTAGAGGCTCAATCACAGGTTACTAGCCTTTCAGAGGAGAAGGAGAGGATGTCCAGGGAAGCGCAGGAGTTCCAAGCTCTCTTAGATGACAAACTTTCAGCTTTACAGATTACTAATGACACAGTGGCATCCCAAGCCTCCCAAATCCAGCAGTTACAAGATCAACTCGCAAAGTTCCGCTCTGTTCCTCCAAGCCCTAATGTTCCCTTGATTCCTTCTCTTTCACAGCAGGACTTGGCTGCTCTTCAGAGACAGGCTACTTTGTGTCCTCTATTCCAAGATAAAGTGGAAAGATTGCAGTCCAGAATGGACCTGTTATGGTCTACCTTTGAGCAGTTTCACGAATATGTTCTACCAGACCATTCTTTCTTTGTCCACTACCACTTACAGAAGTTGGTCTTCTACATGAATCTTTCCACGATGGATTTACCTCTTCCAGAGGATGGATGGAGTGGGGCTTGGTCTGCTGAGTTGTTGACAGAGATAGTGAGGATGGTGTTTGAAGATTCTGTCACGCCAGATACCATGTTGATGTCCTACATGTATCTATGAGGCGACTTGTTACTTCCAGATGAGGTGGATATGGCATGGTATGTGGGGGATGTGGTATTACAGGCTGTTTTGTTTGTCAACCATTTGGAGTTGCGCATAGCTGACATGTTCCACAGTTATTCCTCAAAAGTGGTTGATTGTCATGATAATTCGTGGCATCCCATGATTGATTCTGTGGTCCTGAATCAAAGACAAAACACAGCTCCTACCTCTGCCCAGAGTACTAATCAACTGAGGATGGATCTCTTAGCCTATATTTCAAAACATAATCCGTTTGATTCTACCTTCTTTGATGCCTATCATAGAAGATATCTCTTAGGACCTTCTGTTCCTACCCTCCTCTATTACCAACAAATGGCTCACCGCTATGCTATATATCTTTCCCTTTGTCAATCTAATTCCACCACTATTTTACCCCTTCTTTTCCAACCTTCATCTTTCCCTCACATTCCAATTTTTACATACTGTTCCTTTATTGAGGATAGGGTATTTTCCCCTTCTCCACCCTATTCTTCTCCATCCATTCATGTACCCTCCACATTTCCTATTTATCAGTTAACACCCTTCCTTAGTGATTCCCTCCAAATTTCTGCCACTCCTTCTTTAACCTTTTATGATTTTTCCTATCCCTCACTTCATCCACTTTTCCTTATTCCATTACCCTCTCCTAACACTTCTATATCTCAACCACCTCAGTTGATTAGTGACTGTGACGGGTTTGATAATCAAATTTCCAGAAGAAGGGGATGGAGTTCGGATGATTGCCTTACAGGACCTCAGATCAATTGGCCAGTAATTCCAGGAGAATGGACAGCTTCCAGTCAAGCTTATCAGAACTATGTTCATTTTGCTCAGCAATATTCCCAGTCTTCAGATCCTTCAGTAAGATTAACTGCTCACTTTGCTTGGTACTTGGCGTATATGCATAGGCACTCTCATAATGATTCCAAGCCTATTCCAAAGTTGTGCATGAATGTCAATGTGAGCATTGATTCCCAGCAGCTGGACATATTGTATTTTGATGCCCTTTGTTTGCCTAGCAGATACCTGGTCCTGTTGGAAAGGATGTGTTGTCTTCAGTTTTTTCAAAATCCTCCCAAAACCTTTGTAGATGAATCCTTGTCTATGGATCATTTCCGACAACATCAATCTTTCAAGAGGGATCGTCTTCATTGATACCTTTCCAATGTATGGTGGATGCTTTTTAATGAAAAACTCTCTTTTTGGAGGAGTCATTCAGATGGTTGTGTTGCGTATTCGTGTTTGTGTTGTGAGTTCATTTATGTAATACGAACGTGGTGGTTTTCTATTGGATTGGATTTCGTGTGCGAGCTACATTTTGGAGAATTGTGGTGATGGGGTCGTGGATGGAGAATCGAAGCTGATGCAAATAAAAAAGAAGCAAACTCTTATATCCTTCACAAATTTGTTGTAATTTTTTGTTTGATCAGAGGTGTTAATGTGTAATGGGTTTTCCTTTCTTTGTATTTTTATATCAGACACAGGTTATCAGTTGGGGTCGTGGTGGATGGATTCTTTTTCAAACGATATTGACGATCAAAGTTGAGCTTTTCCCTGAACTTGTATTCCCTTTTTCCTGGGTCGCGAGGACGCTTCCTTATTAAGTGTGGGGATATGTTGAGTGTTGAAATGACTTGTTTTTTGGCTGATTTTGTAATATTCCCACTCATGAAAATTGACTTCCCGCACACTGCGTAAACCTCGTGCAAAGGTTATCTGTCATATTGGAATTGCCGGCAGTGTAATCTATGACCTGCACGCGAGAAATCGGGACCTCCGCATTGGCAAAGCAAACCCAAGGGTTCAAACCCACAAATCGCATGTAAACACCCTCTTGGGAGGGGCAAATTGAATATTATCAAGGCAATTTTTTTATAATTTTTTTTTTTTACCCCTTTTCCCCAGCCGATGCACGGCTGGAGAAGAGGGAGTGTGGGGGGATGGGGCTTGGTGGAGTCGTGGGCTGCATGGGGAGGGGGGAACCCATGCAGGGGGCCACGTGGTGGAGCTCTTCTCTCCCCCCCCTTGTCCTATATAAATACCCGCTAAGGCTACGTGGAGAGAGGAAGGAGAGTTGTTGTCGACGCTGGGAGAGAAGAAGGCCGCCGCTGTACTCGCTGCCGTGCTGTGGGAAGGACGCCGCCGCCTTGCTGGAGACCACCAGGCCGCCGCCCATCCCCGCCATCGTCATCAAGTCCTTTCCCTTGTCTTCGACGCCTTTTCCTTCCCAATCATTGGGCCTCCCACGACGTCGTTGCTGATCTTCAGAAGCTTCCTAGAAGCTTCTTTAAGAAGCTTCTAAGGATAAGCCCATAAGCCTTGGTCCTACGCGCCCTTTTCGGTTTTTAAAACCGGGCCTTCCATAAGCCCAAAACCCGCAAGCCCGGTACTCTCAAGGATCCGCACTTTGGAAGGGATCTCCGGCGTACGAGGGAAAAGGGGAAAGATCTTGAAGCTGCTCACAACGGTTGGAGAAGACTCACCGATCGCGTAAGGGTAAAGGCAAACCGGAAGTCCGTAAGCACGCTAACGATGGCTCCCAAGAAGTCGCAAGGCGCGCCTGCGGGAGGTTCTTCTCCTAGCATTCACGTGGACATCTCCCCGAGCCCACAGACCCAGGTTTTTACTATTGTGATTTCATACTAAAGTAATGCATTAAGCATGACAACTCCATGGATTAGGAAGCACCCGTGCATGTTCAAACTCACCTAGCCTAGTTAAATGCAATTGGGAAAAATTGGTATTTTCAATATAAACGCTAATTGTCCATCCATCTTACGACCTTAATAGTAAATTGCCTTGTCGTGCATTTTCAAAGGAAAGCCACATATTTCCTAGGATTAAAGAGGAAATTGTTAAGTGCATTGGTCATGAAGGAAAGGAGTATTTTTGCAATAACTCCCTTCGTTATGATTCGCATGAGGGAATTGTTAATTTCTGTTGCACGGCGTGAAAAAGAACACCGATCTTATAAGTTGCATGGGAAAAGATGCTTGCAAATGGATTAAATCGACACTTGCCTTAGTATTGCATGAACTTCATTCACGATGTTGTTGTATCTAAGGGTCGCACTTATATTTTCGCAAATTTCATTTCATCAAGTTGCATTTAGGAATGATTGCATGGCTTATAAAAGCATGAAATTCAAATACTTAGACAAAAGGTTGTAGGCGTTATTCCTTGATGTAAATCCTAGTAGGCCCTATGTAAGTTATTCTTCAAATTATCATGCCTTTTGACTTTAGCAAAAAGGGATAAGGCTATTGCGGATCTTATGGTGCGTAGAAGTAATGAATTACATGTTTACATATATTGTAACATTTTGCAACTATTTTTCTAGTTTAGGTCAAGTTTATCATCTCTAGGAAAGAATTGTCCTTGTCATAAGACAAGTAGGTCAATTTACCCAAGTCATTTGTGGTATCATGACTGTTAGGGTTTCGTATAGGCATAACTAGCCGATTCAATAAAAACCTCAAGTACTAGCTAGGGCTTGGCACGTTAGAAATGCAGCCAAGTATCGTACTTGGATGCTAAGTCGAAGTCCTCAAACCCAAAGGTCCTACCCACCTTTCCGGAATGTCGAGTCAATTGGACGCTCACGCAAATAATGATCTAGGGTTTCTATCCTAAGGATCATTAGACCTAATGCTAGAACTTGGATTGAGTTGGGATCCCTAGGACCGAACGTTGTCGGCCTAATGCGATTAGGATTGGGTTGAGTAAGAAGACACCCTAAACCCTACTTCTAGCCTAATCATAATTCCTTGACCAGAAAACACCGTTCAATGGGTGAAATGATCCCTTGGAATAGAGGCGACACTTGTGCAAACAAGTTGCAATGTCGCATAGACTTGGGGTTAGTTTACAAGAGAGTTTTGCCATTTCTTGAAATGAGGTTGGCAAGTTCTTGCGCAAGTTTAACTTGCAAGAGGATGAGTAGTCATCCTGTTACATCACCCTTATTGGGAAAATTTGCCAAGTTAAGGGAAGTTAGGTATTTGCTTGGAAGCAGATGATCAATCAATAAATTAACGCAACATGGTCGCTAGGATTTACTATTAATAAAACCTAAGGTATTGGTTAAGTTGGGTTAACAGGGTATGGCCCTAACTCAAGGACAAAAAGGGTGAACGAACAAACCCTTGAGGTTCTTGCCAAGTCGCAATTGATACCAGATCGAATGCTGGATGCATTCGGAGAGAAGGATTCACTCCTTAACAGTTGGCCAAATAAACGACCACTGGAAATTGATTGTGCTTGTAATAGTTTAGAAAGCACTGTTTGCATTGTTTTCTCAAGGAACTAAAGGATGAAAAGATATCTAAATGCTTCAGGTTGAAGGCCTGAAGGGAGAGGCAGCTTCAGTTACCCTCGACTGCCTGCCTGACCCTAACCAAGGGGGTTGTTGACCGCGCCGGGAACGTGGACCGAACCCGCCGCAAGAGCTCTTTCCGTTGAGCTCTACTTGGAGCAGGAGGACGCTTGGGTGCCAGGGGGGGCTCTGGCCGTAAATCCCTCGCCTTTCGGGTCCTGCACAAGAGGCTAACGTGACTCGGGATTGGATCTCGAGGCCCGCATACTAGTCTACGGGCAGAAGCTTGGAATAGTGATCCCTAGCGGATTACTGGATAAGCCTTCGAGCGGATTATGGACAAGCCTACGGGCGGAACTCCTTGTATTTCAAAGATAAAATGATGAAATGATAATAAAGAAGTTGTTTGATATTGTTTTTCTATGTCACGTGATAAGATTACGTGAAGGAACCAGTGATTAACAGGGTTAATTAAAGAAGCTGTTTGTTATATGTCAAATTAATGTGTTAGATAATTACATAACTAAAACAAACCGAGGAAAGTGCGGAGGATGGACCATGGGTCCGTCCTACGGATGGGTGGTCCCGGTTAGCCGGGAACTTTTCTCAAAAATCTCGAAGAACAGCGGGATGATCATCATCATCAAAACGAATAACGAGAACGATGACCTAGAGTTACATCTTACCCAATTTACGTTGTTTTAGGGGAACGGAATGGGACTATGCCTTATGGCTGAGAGGTTGAGTTTTGCATCCCTCTCGTTTCCCATTCTCCTTGAACCAAGTGCAGCGTGAATCCACTTCGGACCGGGCGTTTCTGCGTAAAGTAGTTCGCTTGGGTCTGACGCTAGTTGCTGTTAGCTAATGACCAAACATGAAAACCCAAATTCCGGTCGATCCTAAGTGGGAACGGCCAGGATACTTCCGCTACGTGGCAGACACGGGAAGACCTAGATTGCAAAACCCGTAACATTCAATGGGAGTGCCGGGCGGAGTTTTCTAGACATCCTTTCCGATGGACTGCTAAGACGTGTCCTGGATGATTCTAGTGGACACGTTACAGTTGGTATCAGAGCCGACCAACAACGGAATTGTTTTTATGAGATCTCAATAAAAGGAAGTAAAAAAAATTGTTGCTATCCAAACATTTTCTCATCTTCATTACTGTCTTGCAGAACTATGAAGCGTGGAACAAGTTTTTGGTGTTCCGGATCATGTTTATGACTGCAATGCATTCTCCGCATTATAGGCAGAGAGTTGAAATGATGAACATCCTGGAGCAGATTTATAATCCATCACCTTTATATATAGAACGAAGATGGACTGGGTCTTCAGGAATCTACTACATAGCTGCCCACCGGTTCGCTTATCTACAAACCAACCTAAAGAGGATCAAGTGGTTGGAAGACTTGAAAGTCGTGAAGCTGTTCATTTTTGTGGAAGCTCACGTAAGTTCGACTTTGCATATTCAAGGTCGGAGGGTTGAATTGAACTCATATGTATATGAGGAAGTAACCCATGTAATCCCAGCCGACAGGATTAAGGTGTTGGGCCGCCATGAGAAGTATGGATTCTAGCGGAAAGGATATCCTGAACTTCCAATGAATTATCGATTCCTAAAGATCCATGACCCAAAACCCTACTATTACACAGTTCCTGCAGACAAATGCAATACAACGTTGTTCTCCCCAAACTAAATGTAATGATTGGATTATCATCACATGAGATGTTGTATAAGGCTACGCCCATGTAAATATAAATAAGGACTTCTTTTATCAATATCCGACTGTGCATCAGGGTTGTTACAAAAAGTTAAGTAGCTTCATGATTTACGAGATAGCTGAACTAAAGATAAGCTAATGTCAATTATCATACAATAACGTTAAGAAAACTTTTACCCAGGCACAACCCCAGGTACAGGTTCCAAATTCGCCCCCTACATCAAGTACTGCTGTGATCCAGGAGAAGAAGTTCCTCCTCAAACAGTTAAAGCCACCCGAGTTTGATGGGAGAGGCAGATTCGTCCAGTCTGATGCTGAAATTTGGATTGAATCTATGGAGGATTACTTTGAAGCAGCTGGTACTGCACCTACCAATCAGGCCATGCTCCCCAAATTAAAACTCATCGGTGAAGCTAGACTATGGTGGAAACAATGGTGCAGGGATCAAGGGACTTCAGAGGGGTCCGTTACCTGCGAGAAGTTAAAGCAAGCCGTGCAGGGGAGATATTTGCCACCTGCATATCGTACACAGAAAATGAATGAGTTCTATGAGCTAAAACAGCTAGGACTCACCCTTGACGCATACTACTCTAAATTTGTCTCACTCTTAAAGTATGCGCCACAAATGGACACGACGCAGCAGGTGTCCAAATTTTGCACAGGCTTAAATCCACCTGTAAATACCCGTCTCGAATCTATGCGACCATCAGATCTTCAGGATGCACTCATTCGAGCGGCACCTATAATTCAGGAAGTGCAAGCTAGACCAAGGGGTATTAAGAATTGGTCTTATAGCGACCCGAACAGAGGAGCATTCAAACCCCAAGTGAAGAGAGTTCAAGGTCTCAATCAGGGACAAAGGAAGAAAGCAAGGACAAATAATGTCAACAACTTTGTTCCTACTCACAGTAATGGCCGAAACCTCCGATGTTTCCACTGCAACGAACTCGGTCACTTCAAAAGGCAATGTCTCAAGCTCAGCGAGGGACATCGTCAAGGTGCAGGCCGCGGTCAAGGAGCCGCCACCCGTGGAAGAGGAAGAACTGCCTGCATTACCAATAGGCAAAGATGTGAAGCAGAAGAAGAGGAAGATCCGACTATGGAAGCGGAATTCGAAAGAGCGACAGTCCATGCCGCTTTACACAAGAAGGGGCCGAATCGCCAGTTCTCGGTGATTCAAACACCGTCGGACTATCAAGGTAAAGGCTTCAAAACCTTGATTGATTGTGGCAGTACACATTCCTTTATCTCACCAGCGTGTGCTAAAAGATTAGGAATAGCCACAGTAGAAGCACCTACCCTACTTGTGGAATTGGCAAACGGTCGTGAGGTAACTTGTACCAGGCAAACTGCTAAGGAAGAGTTCTTTCTGGGAGGAAAGAAAACCTCAGTCAAATTCAGAGTCATGAATTTAGGTATCCATGAGTGTCTACTCGGGATGGATTGGCTTAAGCCTAATGACGCCCACATCCACTGTGGAAAGGGTCAAGTTTCCTTTCGAAACTCTGAAAGAGAGTTTGTTTCAACTCAAGGTGAGGCAGGAGTGCCAAGAATCCAGTTAGCCAAAGTATCGCGGATCATAAAAGGGGTTAGAAAAGGATTACCTGTTTACCTGATCAAACTCAACAAGTTAGATCAAAAGCAAGAGTCTCATGAGGGACCCTCTTGGCTAAAGGAATACGCTGACGTATTCCCTGAGGAATTGACTAAACTTCCACCTCCAAGAGAAGTTGATCATGAAATAAGGCTAATGCCTGGAGCTACGCCAATTGCAAAGAGACCTTATAGAATGTCCATACCAGAAGCTATTGAGTTGAAGGAACAACTCAAGCAACTGTTAGATCAGGGTTACATCCGGCCTAGCAACTCACCATGGGGAGCTCCAGTACTATTCCAGAAAAAGAAAGATGGGACACTTCGACTATGTACTGATTACCGTGGGTTGAATCAATCAACAGTCAAGAACAAGTATCCTATTCCTAGAATAGATGAGCTTCTTGATCGCCTTCAAGGTGCAAAGATCTTCTCCAAAATTGATCTCAGGTCAGGTTACTATCAAATAAGGATCAAGGATGAAGATATTCCAAAAACGGCCTTCAATACAAGATATGGGCACTTTGAGTTCTTGGTTATGTCATTTGGGCTTACAAATGCACCTGCCACCTTCAATAGATTAATGCAGGATATTTTTAGACCATATCTTGATGATTTCGTGCTTGTCTTCTTCGATGACACTTTAGTTTATTCTAAACAGGAAGAAGATCATGAACCTCAACTTCGGATTGTCCTTGAGACAATGAGGTCTCATAAGCTGTATGCAAAAATGAAGAAGTGTGCATTCTTCAAACGTCAGATTGAATATCTAGGATTCATAGTATCATCAGAAGGAATATCAGTAGACCCAGCCAAAGTCAGAGATGTGCTTGAATGGCCAATACCAGTATCCGTCAAAGAAATACGTAGTTTTCTTGGCTTGACAGGATGGTATAGGGTCTTTATCAAAAACTATGCTTTGATTGCAGCACCTCTTACCGACTTACTAAAGAAGCAGACTTCTATTACATGGTCAACTCCCGAACAAAATAGCTTCGACCAATTGAAGCAATGTTTGGTATCAGCACCTATTCTAAAACTTCCTGACCTCAATAAGGAGTTCGAGGTAGTAACTGATGCCAGCATTCTTGCCTTGGGGTGTGTACTTATGCAGGAAAGTCATCCAGTAGCATATTCTTCAAGGAAATTGAAGAGTCATGAAAAGAATTATGCCACGCATGATCTGGAATTATTAGTTGTCATCCATGCTCTAAAGCTTTGGAGACACTACCTGTTGGGTAACAAGTTTACTCTAGTAACCGATCATAAGAGTCTCAAATGGATTTTTACCCAGAACGAGCTCAACATGAGGCAACGTCGATGGATTGAAGTATTGGAGGAGTATGATTTTGAAATCAAGTATCGACCAGGGAAAGAGAATGTAGTTGCCGATGCACTCAGTCGCAAGGCATTCCTAAATTCCCTAATCTTGCAGAATCCATCAACGGCCAGATCTCTGGCTACAAAGGTATCTATGCCAAGCAACCCTATACTCGAACTAGCTAGAGAGGAAGCATGCCATGATTTGGCCTACCAAATCATGATAAAAGAAATATCTACTAAGGAGCAGAATCTGAAGTCACAAGCTAAGTATCAGGAATTTTCCATTGATAATGGACTTGTCTACTACAGAACAAGGCTGTGTATACCAACAAGCCAGTCACTTAAGCAGAAGATATTATGGGAAGCTCATGATTCCCCTTTCGCAGGACATCCTGGCTATGCAAAAACTCTTAATGCAGTTAGGAAGAGCTACCATTGGGAGAGGCTCAAAGGTGACATTCTCAAATATGTCACTGAATGTTTGTCTTACCAACGTATCAAGGCTGAACATGTCATGATGCCAGGAAAATTGCAACCACTTGACATTCCCCAAATGAAATGGGAATTCATCAGTATGGATTTTGTGGTGGGCTTACCCCAAGTCCAAGGAGGATACAACTCCATTATGATTGTAGTTGACATGCTTACTAAGGTTGCACACCTGATTCCAGTAAAGACAAACTATAAAGCCTCCAACATTGCAAGATTGTTTATCAAGGAGATATTCAAGCTACATGGGTTACCTAGAAGGATCATTAGCGATCGAGATTCTCTCTTCACTTCACACTTTTGGAGAGCTATCTTTGAAGCTATTGGGACTCAACTCTGTTTTAGCACTGCCTACCATCCCCAAACGGATGGACAAACAGAGCGAGTAAATCAAATCATTGAGGATATGCTTAGGGCATACTGCTGTCGAGAGCCGAAGAGGTGGATTCAGTACTTGCCGTTAGTAGAATTTGCCTACAATGCTTCTTACCAGCAGAGCATTCAAATGACCCCTTTCCAGGCATTGTATGGTCATGATTGTCGAAGTCCCCTAAACTTTTCTGATCCAACCCTAAGAGTTGAAGCTTCAAGACAAATGTTGGAGGACATGGATGACCAAATAAGGTCAATAAGACAAGACATACAAGCAGCCAAAGATAGACAAAAGGCATATGCGGATTTGAAACGCCAAGAGAGGGTCTTCGGAGAAGGAGACATGGTCTTCATTCGTGTACGCCCTAAAAGGAGTTCTCTATCTCTAGGAGAATGCAAGAAGCTAAGTCCAAGGTATTGTGGGCCGTATAAAATCCTCAAATGCATGGGACCCAATGCTTATAAATTGCAACTTCCTGATAACCTAAAAGTTCACAATGTATTCCATATTAGTCTCTTAAAAAAATATGTACCCAACCCTAATAATGTACTTGATGACCAACAAATTGTAATGCCTAGTCAAGGAGTCCTTGAACTAAGACCGGATAAGATTTTAGATGTTAGGGAGAGACAGTTAAGATCTAGAACCTTGAAAGAATGCCTCGTCCAGTGGAAAGATTATCCCGAAGAGGATGCTACCTCGATGGATGAAAGCTCTCTCAACCTTCAATATCCCCAGTTTATCTCGAGATGAGGACATCTCGATTCTTCTAAGGGGGAGAGAATGTAATATTCCCACTCATGAAAATTGACTTCCCGCACACTGCGTAAAACTCATGCAAAGGTTATCTGTCATATTGGAATTGCCGGCAGTGTAATCTGTGACCTACACGCGAGAAATCGGGACCTCCGCATTGGCAAAGCAAACCCAAGGGTTCAAACCCACAAATCGCACGTAAACACCCTCTTGGGAGGGGCAAATTGAATATTATCAAGGTAAATTTTTTTTAAAAATAATTTTTACCCCTTTTCCCCAGCCGATGCACGGCTAGAGGAGAGGGAGTGTGGGGGGATGGGGCTTGGTGGAGTCGTGGGCTGCATGGGGAGGGGGGAACCCATGCAGGGGGCCACGTGGTGGAGCTCTTCTCTCCCCCCCCTTGTCCTATATAAATACCCGCTAAGGTGTTGAAGAGGGGGGAGGGAGGACAGACGACTGCTGCCATCGCCGTGTTGGAGGGCAGAGGCTGCGTGGAGAGAGGAAGGGGAGTTGCTGTCGACACTGGGAGAGAAGAAGGCCGCCGTTGTACTCGCTGCATGCTGTGGGAAGGACGCCGCCGCCTTGCTGGAGACCACCAGGCCGCCGCCCATCCCCGCCATCGTCATCAAGTCCTTTCCCTTGTCTTCGACGCCTTTTCCTTCCCAATCATTGGGCCTCCCACGACGTCGTTGCTGATCTTCAGAAGCTTCCTAGAAGCTTCTTTAAGAAGCTTCTAAGGATAAGCCCATAAGCCTTGGTCCTACGCGCCCTTTTCGGTTTTTAAAACCGGGCCTTCCATAAGCCCAAAACCCGCAAGCCCGGTACTCTCAAGGATCCGCACTTTGGAAGGGATCTCCGGCGTACGAGGGAAAAGGGGAAAGATCTTGAAGCTGCTCACAACGGTTGGAGAAGACTCACCGATCGCGTAAGGGTAAAGGCAAACCGGAAGTCCGTAAGCACGCTAACGATGGCTCCCAAGAAGTCGCAAGGCGCGCCTGCGGGAGGTTCTTCTCCTAGCATTCACGTGGACATCTCCCCGAGTCCACAGACCCAGGTTTTTACTATTGTGATTTCATACTAAAGTAATGCATTAAGCATGACAACTCCATGGATTAGGAAGCACCCGTGCATGTTCAAACTCACCTAGCCTAGTTAAATGCAATTGGGAAAAATTGGTATTTTCAATATAAACGCTAATTGTCCATCCATCTTACGACCTTAATAGTAAATTGCCTTGTCGTGCATTTTCAAAGGAAAGCCACATATTTCCTAGGGTTAAAGAGGAAATTGTTAAGTGCATTGGTCATGAAGGAAAGGAGTATTTTTGGAATAACTCCCTTCGTTATGATTCGCATGAGGGAATTGTTAATTTCTGTTGCACGGCGTGAAAAAGAACACCGATCTTATAAGTTGCATGGGAAAAGATGCTTGCAAATGGATTAAATCGACACTTGCCTTAGTATTGCATGAACTTCATTCACGATGTTGTTGTATCTAAGGGTCGCACTTATATTTTCGCAAATTTCATTTCATCAAGTTGCATTTAGGAATGATTGCATGGCTTATAAAAGCATGAAATTCAAATACTTAGACAAAAGGTTGTAGGCGTTATTCCTTGATGTAAATCCTAGTAGGCCCTATGTAAGTTATTCTTCAAATTATCATGCCTTTTGACTTTAGCAAAAAGGGATAAGGCTATTGCGGATCTTATGGTGCGTAGAAGTAATGAATTACATGTTTACATATATTGTAACATTTTGCAACTATTTTTCTACTTTAGGTCAAGTTTATCATCTCTAGGAAAGAATTGTCCTTGTCATAAGACAAGTAGGTCAATTTACCCAAGTCATTTGTGGTATCATGACTGTTAGGGTTTCGTATATGCATAACTAGCCGATTCAATAAAAACCTCAAGTACTAGCTAGGGCTTGGCACGTTAGAAATGCAGCCAAGTATCGTACTTGGACGCCAAGTTGAAGTCCTCAAACCCAAAGGTCCTACCCACCTTTCCGGAATGTCGAGTCAATTGGACGCTCACGCAAATAATGATCTAGGGTTTCTACCCTAAGGATCATTCAACCTAATGCTAGAACTTGGATTGAGTTGGGATCCCTAGGACCGAACGTTGTCGGCCTAGTGCGATTAGGATTGGGTTGAGTAAGAAGACACCCTAAACCCTACTTCTAGCCTAATCATAATTCCTTGACCAGAAAACACCGTTCAATGGGTGAAATGATCCCTTGGAATAGAGGCGACACTTGTGCAAACAAGTTGCAACGTCGCATAGACTTGGGGTTAGTTTACAAGAGAGTTTTGCCATTTCTTGAAATGAGGTTGGCAAGTTCTTGCGCAAGTTTAACTTGCAAGAGGATGAGTAGTCATCCTGTTACATCACCCTTATTGGGAAAATTTGCCAAGTTAAGGGAAGTTAGGTATTTGCTTGGAAGCAGATGATCAATCAATAAATTAACGCGACATGGTCGCTAGGATTTACTATTAATAAAACCTAAGGTATTGGTTAAGTTGGGTTAACAGGGTATGGCCCTAACTCAAGGACAAAAAGGGTGAATGAACAAACCCTTGAGGTTCTTGCCAAGTCGCAATTGATACCAGATCAAATGCTGGATGCATTCGGAGAGAAGGATTCACTCCTTAACAGTTGGCCAAATAAACGACCACTGGAAATTGATTGTGCTTGTAATAGTTTAGAAAGCACTGTTTGCATTGTTTGCTCAAGGAACTAAAGGATGAAAAGATATCTAAATGCTTCAGGTTGAAGGCCTGAAGGGAGAGGCAGCTTCAGTTACCCCCGACTGCCTGCCTGACCCTAACCAAGGGGGTTGTTGACCGCGCCGGGAATGTGGACCGAACCCGCCGCGAGAGGTCTTTCCGTTGAGCTCTACTTGGAGCAGGAGGACGCTTGGGTGCCAGGGGGGGCTCTGGCCGTAAATCCCTCACCTTCCAGGTCCTGCACAAGAGGCTAACGTGACTCGGGATTGGATCTCGAGGCCCGCATACTAGTCTATGGGCAGAAGCTTGGAATAGTGATCCCTAGCGGATTACTGGATAAGCCTTCGGGCGGATTATGGACAAGCCTACGGGCGGAACTCCTTGTATTTCAAAGATAAAATGATGAAATGATAATAAAGAAGTTGTTTGATATTGTTTTTCTATGTCACGTGATAAGATTACGTGAAGGAACCAGTGATTAACAGGGTTAATTAAAGAAGCTGTTTGTTATATGTCAAATTAATGTGTTAGATAATTACATAACTAAAACAAACCGAGGAAAGTGCGGAGGATGGACCATGGGTCCGTCCTACGGATGGGTGGTCTCGGTTAGTCGGGAACTTTTCTCAAAAATCTCGAAGAACAGCGGGATGATCATCATCATCAAAACGGATAACGAGAACGATGACCTAGAGTTACATCTTACCCAATTTACGTTGTTTTAGTGGAACGGAATGGGACTATGCCTTATGGCTGAGAGGTTGAGTTTTGCATCCCTCTCGTTTCCCATTCTCCTTGAACCAAGTGCAGCGTGAATCCGCTTTGGACCGGGCGTTTCTGCGTAAAGTAGTTCGCTTGGGTCTAACGCTAGTTGCTGTTAGCTAATGACCAAACAGGAAAACCCAAATTCCGGTCGATCCTAAGTGGGAACGGCCAGGATACTTCCGCTACGTGGCAGACACGGGAAGACCTAGATTGCAAAACCCGTAACATTCCATGGGAGTGATGGGCGGAGTTTTCTAGACATCCTTTCCGATGGAGTGCTAAGACGTGTCCTGGATGATTCTAGTGGACACTTTACAGATTTTTTGTTGTTTTTGAGAGCTGAATGGTTGATTTTATGAGATGATTGATTGGTTTGGAAGTGGTTTGAGAGTGTTTTGGATGATATTGATTGTGTTTTGAAAGTTTATGATGTTTATTGGTGGTTCTGTGATGTTCTGATAGGTTCTGATTGGTTCTGTATACCTTCTATTTTGCTCTGTTTTGGTCTGTTTTGTTCTGATTATCTTCTGTAAGGAGGGATGGAGTATTGATTGATGAAGAATGAGATCTTGTGAAAGTTTATTGAATGGTTTGTGAGAGTTTGGCATGGTTTGAGAATGAGTTATGTGGTTTTGTTGACCTTCTGTAACCTTCTGTAGGTCTTCTGTAGAGCCTCTATCTCTGTTCTGTTCTGTTCTGTACTGTAGCTGTTCTGGTACTGTTCTGTGACTGTTCTGTATGCTTCTGTATGTGTTCTGATGGATGAGAGTGTAGTTTGGGAAAGTTTTCTAGCCTTGGAAAGAGGTGAATACAAGTGTAAAAGAGCTGGAAGAAGTGGAAGAAGTAACTGCTGAAGACTCAAGTCAAGACTAGAGTGAAGTGACAGTAGTGAGCTATGAAAGGACACTGTAGTGGCTCTAGTGACTCTTCATATCAGACATACCTCTTGGGAGGGGTATCCACGACCTAAGAAAGATTATTGAGAGTGATTTTTGAGAGATTGTAGTGAGGATATGATGTATTATTGATGAAGAGAGAGAGAGAGAGTCAGAGATAGCCAATTCTACTAAAACAGAGTGATTGTATATGAGAGATTGAGAGAGAAGACTATGAAAATTTTGAAGATGAATACTATGTGATGTATTTTCATTCAAAGATGGTGTATTCCTTTGCTTTCTTTGTTCTATTGATGGATTTTATGAAGATATTGAATAATATGGTTGATTCTATCAAATCCGTGGGAGATCTACATGATGCTGCATGAAGAATTGTTGTGCGTGGTGTTCTTTTCTTCATTGTGATCATATGAAACATGATAAACAAGCTTGTTGATGTTACAAGATAGATTTTCTTGCAAGAGAATTCCCTTTTCCTTGGTGTTCCTCTCAGGGCTCCATCGTTTTATAGTGAGCTTCCTCTTGTGTATATGGTGTATGCTTGATGCAAGAGCTCAAGAAAGTCTCTCCACCATACGATTGATAACATGATATTAGAGTGGCATCACTATGATAGGATGGTTTTGAAGGCCAAAGTGAAGGAGAAGAAGCAAGGATTTAAGTGCCAAGCAAGTAACAGGTAAGAGGCTCTCATGTTCTCTCACTCTTTCTCTTAGATAGTGCCTCTAGAGGTATCTGAAGTATGGCAAAGCAAAAATATCTGATATCTATGAGATTTGATCTAAGGTCATTTCAGGCCCCATTTTAGACTCACAAGGTTATAGATAGTAGTTTTAGGATATGCTGCGATTTTGATTGTGTCAATTGAAAGTGGGTGCATATGCTATAGATTTTGAGTCTGCAAGTTCTGAGGTGTTTGTGTGAGGAATCAAAGACAAGGTTTATTTGCAAATAGGTTACCCATTATATGTACTATTGAGAAGTTAGTGAAAGAGGTTTCTTGGTATATTGCCATACTTATTGTAAAAGGTTGTAAAAGACTTGCTTCTTTTTTAGTATCAATTTGTGATATGGCAAAGAACATTGTAAACCCCATCATTGAGAAGCTGGATAAGAATAACTACCCATCATGGAAGTTTCATGTGATAGACACCCTTATTGGAGAAGGCCTCATGAGTTTATTTTAGATGAAGAAAATGATCTACAGCCAAGTAATCTAGGGACTAAAAAATAATTGAAGGCATGGAAAGAATGGAGTAAAGATAAAAATGTAATATATTGGCTATGTGTAGTCATTGCTAGCACTATATTGGGACATATCAGAAATGTAGAACTTCAGATGCATCTTGAAAAATATTCAAGAATATGTTTTTAGTAAATACAAAGACATGGAAGATTTAACTCAGGTAAGAACTAAATACTTTGAAAAAAGGGAAGATGCATGTAAATGGTATATTTTGAAAGTGAGAAGCATTGTAGATGCCTTAGCATCTATTGATGCAATACTTGATGATGATAATTTTTTTTCATCTAGTTTCGATGGCCTTAATAATGAGAAGTCTTGGAACTCATTTGTCACTTTTGAGTATGTACAGAAGCCATTTCCAGTTTTTGATAAGTTGGTCTCTCTCATATCACTGAAGACATCAACTTGCAAGGTGAATCGTCTTGAAATAAGTGGTGAAAATGTCCAAGCATTTTACTCAACTTCATGAAGAGAACATGAAAAGTCCTATTCAAGAGGTTGTGGCATAGGACATGTTGGTAATAATCAACAAAAGAAGCTAAATCACTAGTTTGGCAAAATGCATGTTTCAAGAGACTATGTAAACTTTAGAGGTAGGGGGAGATCTAGAGGAAAAGGTCAATGTACTTCTAGTATTGATTATCATTATTATAGTAAAACAAGACATATTTTAGCCTAGCTTTATACTAAGAAGGATGGTATCTATAGTGGGATAAATTGTAGCAAGGAGACTATGCATCATCCTCATAAAAAAATGAAGACAAAAATGAGCATTTGTTTATTATGCAACATATAATGAATGCTATTACAAGAAAGGAGACACATGATGATGTATGGTATATTGATTCGAGTGCATCTAATCATATGATTAGCCATGTTGAATGGTTCGAGAGATGCAAGATATACAAAATCCAAATTATGTGCAACAAAGGGTGATAATTTATGCTACCCAATTTCACATATTGAAGAAGTTCCATTATCCTTGCATGATAGTCAGAAAAAAAGTCTATGAGATGTATTATATATGTCATCCATAATAAAGAACTTGGTGTCACAACTGGCTAAATTATAGAGCAATGGCTATAGGCTTGATTTAATGCAAAATGTTGTTTTGTAGAGCAAAGGCTATAGGCTTGATTAATGCAAAAGATTGTTTTGTAAAATACTTTAATGATAAGTACACGTTGGTCATAAAAGGAAGAAAAGTTAGCCGCATATTCACTTTAGATGTTGGAATTTCTGCCATGAATACTACTATGTATACTAAAGGAAAATGAGTCCTTGCAAACATTGAAATATGGTACAAGCATATTGGACATATAAATGTGTAAAGGCTAAATTAATGCAGTTCAAAGGGTTGGTTATAGGATTGCATGCTTTTAGAGTTGCAAAACTTTATTAAGTGTTTGAAGCATGTTAGTTTGGTAAGAAGGCAAGACAATCTTTTTTGCATAATAGAGATGGGATTAGATTTATACTTAATGTTTGTGCATACAGATTTTTGGGGGCCTATACTGAACATATCTCTTTGTGGCAGGAAATATTTTGACACGTTTATTAAATCCCATTGTATGCCCATTGTGCACTACCACCTCCTAGTACACACACAAGTGCACATCACTGTGTCACACCTATGAATGCTTGCAAGAGTCCATTTCCTCTCAATTCCAATCCTAACGCCCACTGTGATCGCAAGGGGAGGAGGGAGGATGATGGCACCTTGCTCTTACACTTATGTACACTTGAGTGCACTATCACTTGCAGTGTGCTTCTGTACTTGTATGCACTTGTTCCACCACCCTCCCGTACCCTAGGTCCACTACTCATAAACCTTGGATCTAGCCAACTTGTGTGCACTTGGGTGCACTTAGGTGCACTTGCACTGTCATATGTACTTGCACACACACATGCACTTGTTTTTGTATGCTTGGTGACCTAAACCTCTTGTATATAAGCCTATACTAAGCCTATCATTGTGAATTTGTTTATAGTGAGCTCACATGAACTTGTATATACTCATGTGCACTTGTATGCACTCACATGGATCTTATGTACATGTCTATAATTGTGTACACTTGTGCATGCTTGAGTGCATGTGCACTTGTATTAACACATAACTTCATCTTAGTATAGTATCCAAAGACTAAGCAACACACCAAAATGTAGCCTACCACACTTGTGCATAGTGCACTTGCACAAATGTACAAGCATTAATGCACACATGCAGCACTAGTGCTCCTAACTATAGCACTAGCCTAGTACAA
This sequence comes from Lygodium microphyllum, assembly GCF_053477565.2. NCBI lineage: Eukaryota > Viridiplantae > Streptophyta > Polypodiopsida > Schizaeales > Lygodiaceae > Lygodium > Lygodium microphyllum. The sequence goes on from NC_141141.1 coordinate 72,755,503, forward strand.
TCCCATGAACTAGCATGATAGCATAACACTTCTATACACAACACGCCCTATGTACTAGCCTTGTGCATAGCATACTTGAACTAGTGCACATGCTTAATGCATTAGTATAGCGTACACGTGGTCACACCACCCTTGCATAACATCCTAGTACACTAGAACACTTGCACTAGCATACCTTGTATACCTTGTATCTACATAAGCTAGATCAAAGTACATTATAGGCCACACATGTGCACTAGTTTTGCACTAGTGTGCATGCACTAGTGCCTACATATAGTATATATTGCTTAGTATCTACAAGCATTAGCACACCTCATCACACCACCTACACATCCTAGCATTGCGTGCACTTAGAGCATTGCACTTAGACACTCCCCCCCTAGTCCACAACAATGTGCAATAACACATGCACTAGTACACGTTCCTTGCACATAACCTAGTGCACACGTGCTCTAGTGCATCTCCACTTAGTCACTACATATCATCATTAACATGTAGTCACATATATAAGCGTACACACATACACATTGAATGGGAGGAGTACACACAATAATGAGAGAGAAAAAACAACTAAAAAGGAAAAACTCAACTAGGAAAAACAAGCAATCAAGAAAACCAAAGAACCCACCACTCAAGGACCCAAAAATATATCTAAGTTAAAGTGATGTATATCAAGGTAACCTCACAACACATTATTCTATGAAAAGAGAAAGTATATTTGCACAAAGTGCACAAGCACAAACTGAATTAAAATTAAAAAAACCTTGCTAAATAACCAAACAACCAAGGATGAAAGATCAGGACCGAAATAACGAGACTTGAGAAACCTAAGGAAAAAAGGTAAGTACTGTAACAATCAATCAAATTGATAAGGAAACCTAGAACTTAAGTTTGTGATGCAAGTGTATCTACTTGTAGAGTGGATGTGACCTTCCAACTCCCACTATAAGCAGAGACCCTAGTCTTAGCAGATTTTTAGACATTGAAAAACCCCCTATTTGTGACCTCATCAAGTAGGTTATCCAATTAGTCAATCTAGAGGCAAGAGAGACTACAACCAACCTAATGAAAAGAGCCATAGATGTAGAGAGAGCCTTAGATAACTTTGAAGCCACAATCAACACTTTGACCCATTCCATTTTATATCTTGTTCTACCTGAATGGAGTCTACCTCTTGCTGAATGTCACGCATATGTGAAATAGATGGTGTGTTATCATTAGGATTCATCAATCTCTTCTTGATACTACCATCATTCTTTCCTAGTTTGATTGTATATTTACTTAGGTGCACATGGATGTTAGCAATTAGAGATGTGCACCCATCTACATTACCAATAACTTATGAAAAGGTAAGGCGCTCTTTGGTTCATGGAGCATTGTTAGTAAACATGTGATTACAACTCTTGCACCATAACTATGAACAAGTTTTCCCAATTACTAGCTCTTTCACATATTTTCACTCTGGTCCACGAACGATATTTCAACCTAAGGCATACAAAATAAAATTAGCAATAACATATAATAAAATAAATATCTAAATTCTAACTAGCATTATTATTTATTGATATATAAACATAAAATAGGATAATCCATATAATAAACCTACAAGTTATAAAATAATCAAAATTTATTGGTATAATTATGTAAATAAGAATGTTTATTTCACTTTTAAAATATGGTAATAATATTAAAGTAAGTATTTACATCATCATGCGCTATAGAAAACATGATGCCATATGCTTTAGTTTCTTGCAAAATAGTTTGAATATCCAATGTTTGGACTCAACACTTTGAATAAGAATGTCCACTTCTTTTATATGAGCTTATTTTAGAGTGTCCAATATACTTGTATGAGCTTATTTTATAGTGTGAGAATATCTCTAACGCAATAAGATAAGCTCCTAACTATAATAAGTATTCTAAAGTGTGAGAAATTCTAATTTTTTCTAACATGGGAGAAATGATCAAATATAATAGAATAATCCAAATATCCTAACAATTGAAATTATTCTAAAGTATGAGACATCCTCTAATACAATAGAATAATTAGAATCTTAAAATTTTATACAAATTAATTTATGGATACTTAAATAAATATTATAATATTCAAATAAATTAAAATTAATTATTAGTGAAATATTACTTTTTACTAGAGTATGATCTAATTAAATTAATTTTAAATTATCAAATAATTACTAAATTTGTGTAAAATAAGTTACAAAATTTCTAAATTTCTCTAAATTAAATTATCAAATTATTTAATTATTTAATTATTTATATTTTTTCTTATTTCATATTAAAGTGCAAATATCTCAAAGTATGAGAGATTATCTTGCACAATAAAAGGATATTATCCTTCGAATTTTTAATCTAGCTCCTCTTCCTCCTTGCCTTCCTTGCACAATAATGTATGAAGTTCAATATCCACATTTTCAATCTAAGCTTCTCATAAATTATCCATCTCCCTTCCCTATTCTATATTCCATGAAGTATTTCGAACCCCCTTGTTCTTGCTTGTAGTTTCTATGATTGTAGTGTCTATATATGGCTCTATAAAGAATCATTGAGATCATTTTCATTTGTAGCAACATTGATGTGGAGAAAATTTGAGCGACATCATTCACCTTCGCATCTAGTAGCATCTACAGTTCTCATGGTATGTGTATTGTGTGTGTTATGCGCAATGGCTTGAGTAAGTCCCCCCAACCACATGATTCATGAGGATTTTTTTAGAAGAGATAAATCAAACTAAGGAGGGAATGATGTCACACAGATTGGGTATAGTTGGTGATGATGGTATTATCTTTATGCCATTGGGTTTTCAAGGTTTTCTCCCATTATTAGTAAGGCTTTGACTAGAGGCATAAGTATATATTAGAAGTATACTTGGGTTTCAAATTGGGTGATGTTTGAGGCTTAATAACTTGAGATCAAGATTATGTCTATCATCATGGACTTGCATTTGATATCATGAAGCACTTGCCAAGGCTACATACTTGGTTTTGGTTGGTATGCTCTAAGGTATATATGTCATTATTATCATATAATTCATAGGAATGATGGTGGATATTGCTATGCATTATGACATCACTACAAGGGTACACACATATAGCGACGCTAAGTAGCGAATTTTTTTTCGGCGTCGGTATTAGCATCGCTAAAAACGTCGCTATTAGCGTCGCTAAAAACGTTGCTATTAGCCTCGCTATTTAGCGACACAAATAGGACGTTTTTAGCGATGCAGATAGCGACGACTTACTGCGGTAACATTTCACCGAAACCCGAACGTTTCTTTCAAATGAACATGCGAAGGCAGAGAGAAAGAGAAAGGGAGGTGAGCAAGAGAGGGAGGTGAGCAAGGAAGCAAGCCGCGAGCCGCACACGAGGAGAGGAGCTTCGCCCGCACAAAGAGGTCATGGAAGAAGAAGAAAGCACGACGGTATGCCCTGTTTTGGTTTCTTTACAATCTTTGTTTTGCTTTGCAATGTAGGTTAGAAAGTGTTGGTTTCTCTTCCATCTTTGTGTTGCTTTGTGTTGCTTTGCAATGTAGGTTAGGAAGTGTTGAAAGAGAGAGAAATGGAAGCGAGTATTTTCAAAAAATTTCTTGTGTTAGTTTTTGTTCTTTGCAATGTAGGTACGAAAATGTATGTGTGTGAGCATAGTTTAGAGCCGACCTCAAAGATAGATAAGTTTAGAGCCAAACTCAAAGAGATAGGTACAAATTTTTTTTTAAAAAGACGTGAAATATATATAGTGGAGTGGTCACAATATACAATATAGAATCGTTATTAAATTATCATCCATTACATCGCAGTCAAGATGTCTAGCACTCACGACCAACATGGTGGTGATCGTGAGGCTTGGCTCAATCAACGTGTCCCCTTTCCATGCACGCAATGCAAATTGACCATTCGTCGGAAATGTCATTTGTCCATAGAGCATGTGCAACGGTATGGAGAGTTTCGAGTTGAGATAATCGACTAAGCAGTCTTGAATTACGAGATTGCGGTAAGTTCTCTCTCATTACGTACTATATGACATGTGATTGATTTAAGTATAACAGTTTGGGGTTATCTTAGAAGTTATGCTCCTTAACGTCCTTTACAGGGTCAGGGCCATGTCGATACATTGCAGTCCGCAGATCTCTTGTGTCCAGTAAGACTAGTTCGTCCGTGCTCTATACAAATGCCATCCGAGATAACTAACTGTCTCATAGAAGGTGATAACTCTCAACCCCCTTCTATGGGTGAGAATGCTAGAGACATGGATGATCCTCTTGCTTTTTTGGAGCCCGAGTTAGAGGACATGATCGAATCATTGCTTCCAACGGACTCGAAATCCCAAGATTCTTTAATTGCGAAGGCTGCCATTCCATTGTATAATGGGAGTCAGATATTCCGTTTGAAGACACTTCTTGCATTGTTGAGCATACAAACAAAGTATGGATGGAGTGATGCGAGTGTGACATAGCTATTCAAGTATATTATGATGTGTATGATTCTTTATTGAAATCCATTAAAATGTGTTATGTAGTACTCTAATAATGTGCTTCATTGCAATTTGTAGAACGCTGAAATCTTACATTTTGCCTACCCAAAACACGATGCTTGAGTCTCGTGATGATGCAAGACAAGTGCTGCGAAAGCTAGGCATGGATTATAATTACATTCATGCTTGCCCCAATGATTGTGTTCTCTTCCGAGGAGAGTTTGAATTGTTGGTCACATGTCCCAAGTGCGGTGCGGACAGGTATCGAAATGACTTGCAAGGATAGACTGTTCCACAGAAGGTTTTGAGGCACTTTCCGTTGATACCGCGTGTTCGTCACATTTTTTGGACCAAGAGTTTTGCAAAGTTGACTACATGGCATGCGGAAAATTGATCAACTAATGATGTACAGCATACACCAGCTGACTCAGAAGCATGGCATCACATTGACGAGACTTTCCCTGACTTTGCAAAGAAGGCGAGGAATCTACAATTCAGTCTTGCCATGGATGGGGTAAATCCTTTTGGTTTACATTCCACCTCCTATAGTGTATGGCCCATGGTCCTTGTTAACTACAATATACCGCCATGGCTTTCCACCAAGAAAGGACACCTTTTGCTCAGCTTGCTTGTGCCTGGACGATACAAAGTCAAGAATATGGATGTCTACCTCTCTCCACTGATTGATGAGCTAAAGGACTTGTGGGAGGGAATTGTAGTGGAGGACATGAGCAAATATATTGGTAGGCGATCCGCAACTATAAGGGCAATTCTTATGTGGATCATGCATGACTTTCTAAGTTATGGAGAATGCTCTGGTAAAGTGTGTTTTCTTATTTTGCTAGTTTTCTTTGAGCGATGTTGGTGTTATGACATGCCTCATTTTACATGTGTGTTCTGCAAGGCTAGTCACGTCAGGTTACCATGCATGTCCTCTGTGTGGACCATTGGCATTCACAAATGATGACCAACTGACAGGACTCAAATCCCATGATTGGCATAAGATGTGTCAGGTATGTATGGTATGAGGCTGCGTATGGCATGATTCTGCATATTACATTTCAGGATCTCCGTTTGTTTATACACAATATTAATTACATGGTTTTCACAGTTCGTATTGCCGATCGCAATTGCAGGGTCTCTGACATCGGAGGTACGGATAACCATTTACAAATTGTCCGAGTTGGTTCAGTTTGTCTCCCAAAAAGAGATTCACACATCATCAATTGAATCTGCGAAATTCATGGCAATAGAGACTTCTTGTCTTTTGGAGAAGTATCTTCCCACTAGCATGCTCACGATACAAATACAAATCCATCGTCTAGTGCATACAAGAAACTAGGATGAACTGCCTGGAGGACCAAGACATCTCACCTATGGAGATTGAGGAGATAGAGGATGGGTTTTTTGAAAATGAAGTAGAGTCCTCATTTTGTGGAGAATTTTGTATAGATCTCCCAGTGTATATTGAGCTATGTCAAGATGACATTGTGGAACCCTAAACAAAAGTGACTCAATCAAAATGTTACTCCCACTACAGCAATGCCACTTTTTGCAAATCGGTTAGGACAGTTTGTATGTATTTGGAGTATGGTGTTTTGTATTATCTAATAATTATTATTATTTAAAAATGAAGTCTTGAAAATTAAATCTTAGTTTTATTATGTATTGCAATTCATTATCTAATTGACTTATTTTTCCTTGTATGTGCAGGTTTAGGATTTGGGCACGGACGGCAGGATGAGTCGGGATTTTACAGATGACGACATTGATGCGATACTAGCGCGTTTCTCACCGGGGCAGCTAGCACGGGTCAAAGATAGAGCCGATGCACAGCTTTCCCATTCCACCTCAGCACGATCGGCAGACTCTAGACGGTCCGATGCTTTGGTCTCTAGTAGATGCAATCGCAGGTCTCGCTTTGCTTCAGAGTCACATAGTCGAGGAGGAGGTAGCTCCTGTTGTGGGGATACAGATGCAGTCTATCCCACTCACACTGCCACCAGGGAGTCGACACCGTCTTTCACTAGCAGTGGTGGGCAGGCGTCCACTGCTCCCACTCCTTCACGCACCCCACTGATCACTCCCAGGGCCGACAAGAAGTACACGAAACCCACTCCTCCAGGTATGTATTTTCACATCCTTTTTCGCAGTAGCACTTATCAATTCGAGTTGTGTTTGACACATTTGTATTAATGTCATGAAAGTACCCGTTTGTAAAATCTTGCAGATTACTCGTATCTCATAGATAAGGCCTCTGGCCATTTATACATGAATGATGATGGAAAAGCTGTCATCTCTAGGATGCATGAGTTGTGCCAACAAGTATTTCAGCACAACATTACAGACAAGTGGAAGGAGATCCCAGATGCTAGCAAGGAGTACATAATCGATACATTGTATCGAGAGTTCCCTCAGCCCTCTAGCAATGATAGATTTTTGAGAGGGTGGATGATGACGTGTATGCGTGACTATCAGTCGCATAGGCGGTCTGATGCACGCGAAGCAGTCAAGCAGGGCAAATCGAAGCCGGAGTAGCTGGATACAGAGAACTGGAGTAATCTCCAGGATGAGGTGACATCCACTCCAAACAAGTGGAAGCAGCAGAAGGACGAAGCAAAGGCGCGCTTGGACGCAGGATTGGTGCATCACCTTGGTAGCGGCGGCCACGCAACATTCCTGGCAGATTTCGTAAGTATTAATAGGGTAGAGTACTCTAATTTAATGACAACCATGTTGATGTATGTATTTCGAACATGAATCTCAAGTACGTTTTTTTTCAATGTTTGTGTGCCACAGCAAGGTTTTACGGATCGCGACTCGACTGCACTAGAGGTGACATACGGGGAGAAGCATGGCATGAGTGCCCTGATCGAGAAGCTCTATGCTCGCGGAGGACCGATAAGTAGTAATAAATATCATTCCTAATTTGAGAAATGTGTCATTATATGTCAGTTTGTATTTGGTACTCACAATTATATATGTATTTGATGTTCCAAACTCCCTTCGATATGCCACTATAGCAAGAGGAGTTTTCTGATGTGGATAAGTCGTGGAGAGAATATTAGGCTACATAGGATTACTCCCCATCTTGTATTATGTAAGGACTTATGGCCTCTATCCTCCATATGTAATAGCAAAGTGTATATGATTCAGACTTCTATGTTGTAGCATGACTCCATATTTGCTTTGTCGCAGTAGCACTTCTCAATTTAAGTTCTGTTATTTTCTTTATCAATGCAGTGCACATTTGTGTTAATTAATGTCATGAAAGTACTTGTTTGCAAAGTCTTGTCATTATTTGGGATCGATTGTCTAACTTCTTTGACAGCAGGAATTGTCTCTTAGCCCTATGTGGCTCTAACTGTGGCAGGGCTGCATCTGCAACGCTGCCACAAAAGAAATTTATTCTCTGCAACCGTTGGTATCAGCATCGAAAAATAATTCTACAATTGTCGGTATTAGCGTCCGAAATTTCTCTGTAACCATCGCTATTTTTGTCGCTAATTTCATCGGTATTAGCATCGCTAAATAGCAACGCTAATATCGATGAAATTAGAGACGAAAATAGCGAGGCAAATAGTGATGGTTTTGTAGCGATTCTAATACTGACGCTAATAGCGACGACGGGGATATTTTTTATATATAAAGAAAATGTCGTTATAGCATGTGTATGTTGTAGTGCATGATGAGATAGTTGCAGTCTTAGGTAGTCATAAGAGCATGCTTTATGTCTTAGGCAATCATAAGATCATGCCTTGCGTATTGGGGGTTTCACTATATGTAAGCCCTTATTATCACATGCATTCAAGGTCAAACATGAAAATCCTTTATCTATAATTTTATCATAAATAAAATATATCTTTCCTATTCAACATATGAGTAGCCCCATTAAATGATTAATGGAAAATCCAATGGAAAGTAGGGGATACGTTGAAGATGATTCATGTGGATGGAAGAGACAAAGCTAAGTGGACCTCACACCATCTTCACACTTTTTTGATAGACTACTATTACCAAAAAGCCATCAAGGAAATACTTTTACTTAAAGAAAAAGAACATAAAGGAGACTTGAGCACTATGCTCAAACAAAAGCTTCATCATCCACATAAGAAAAACTCATAAAATCACATATTCCTAGGCTATTTTGGTAGATTTAGCCTCATAAAAAATTCTCATAAGGACCCCATTGTTGGATTCTTCAGTAAGGGGAACCTAGATGTCACAAGGGCAATAAGAGGGACATGATATCATGGATGTGAAGAAGAAGGTGGAAGCATAATTGCTAGTCTTGTTCACAGGGTTGTGGATGGTGTTCTAGAGTGCAAGATGACAAGTTGTTGTTGTTATTTGTGGTGGTGGTTGCATATTAGAGCTAGCCATGTTGAAGAAGGAGGTGGAGGAGATGCTACTTTAAGTGATGTCATTGTGATAGTAGAAGCTCGATGTTGGCACTCCCTATTTGAAGTGGAGAGAAGACAAGGTAGTGGTTGAGAAGGCTCTCGTGAGACACACATTGGTTTCAAGTAGCTCGTGGAGATCTAGAATCTAGTCATGGAATAAAAGGCTTATGGGCTAGAGTATCTTCGAGTAAGAAACCTACAAAGTTGATTTGAGGAGTTTTACTTTCCCATATATCTTAAAGTTGGCAAAGGATTGTAATGCTGATGCTATTTTTGTGTAAACTAGAATAAAGATCTTTGTATTTCTAGATGGAGACTTTCAATACAAACTAGTTGCATTTTACATTATTTAGAATTTTATAATTTATTCAAGTAATGGACAAATTTTATGTTGGATCCAAAAATTTGACTATATCAAAAAGTTGTATTATAATAAGAAGAGTTTTGGCCAGCAGATACCAAATTGAAAGTGATTTATCAAAGTGCGAGTGCTCCTCTTGTGGAAGCAAGCTTACATGTAGAGAAGCTCACTCAATAACCCACAAAGGGAGATGGATACCAAGATGTTTTCTTGCTAGTAGATACAATATAGAAGAAAGTGGCCTACTAGGTCAAACAATGCATAACTGACCATACCAATGGACTAGTGCTACATTTATTCTAGTTGTAGGCAAGTGTAACAAACCAAATAAGATAAGTTATAAGTTAGTGAATATATAAGAGTAATAATGACCACCAATGTGCTAAGTATAGATGTGTGAACCCATCTAACCAGGGGGTCTATCATCAATGTCCACATGTGTTGAGCTTGTTGTATCAACACTCCCTCTCAAGTGCAATTGCATCTCTACAGTTCCAAGTAAGCTTCCAAACTTTTGAAGCTTCTCTCCACCTAATGCCTTCATGGAAGGTGTCAGCTATCTAATTGTATGTGCTCATATATACCAGGTCAAGTACCTTCTCTTTCACAAAGTGATAATGCACTTCAATGTATTTTGTCCTAGCATGGAACACAAGGTTCCTTTCTTATGTATGCTACTCATGTTGTCACAATGAATGGCAATTGGACCATCTCTATGCACATCCAAATCACCGAATAACTTTTGTAGCCATGCCATCTCACATGCTACCATAACAACACCATTGTACTCAGTCTCTGTACTTGATAAAGCAATTATAGGTTGCTTTTTTCAACTCCATGTAACTAATGGACTACCAAGGGAAAACATGAAATTGCTAGTAGATCTTGTCTTAGGCATGCTACTAGCCCAATCTACATATTATGTGTATCCAAACACTTGTGTATCTTTACCTACCTTATAAAGAATTTTATAATGCAAAGGGGACTTCAAATATCTTAATGTGTATCTAACAATATCCAAATGAGACTTTCTAGACATCTACATAAGCTGATTGACAAGGCCTTGTAATAGTCATGTAAATAAAACTCCCCATTATCCTCCTAAATCTAGTAGGGTCTTCTATCTCATCCATAACATTAGTACTTAGCTTAACATTTTGCTGCAATGGCACTGAAATAGGCTTCCACTGTGTCATACCATACTTGGATAACATATCAAAGCCATACTTCCTTTCAGAAAACCATATACCATCATCACATTTGATCACCTCAGTACCAAGAAAGTACCTGAGCTCATCGAAATCGTTCATCTCAAAATTCTTTTTCAAAAGGGCCTTGACTTCAACAATACGGCTTTCACTGTCACCATAATAATCAAGTCATCTATATAGATGACTATGATGGCCAAATGTGCATCTTCCTTTCTCATATAAAGTGATTGATCAACATAAGAAACATAAAAGTCAATGTTTATAAGATACTCTTTGATCTTTTCAAACCATGCTCTAACTGCTTGCTTCATTCCATAGCGTGCCTCATCTAAACAACACACATATGTGCCTTACTCTAAATCCTCATAAACTATTGGTTGCTCCATATACACCTCTTTTTGCAATTTACCATACAAGAAGGCATTCTTTACATCCATTTGCTACACAAACTCCAACTTTTGGGTCATGAATTGCATGGTGGGGGGACTTGCTTGAGCTATTACACCAAATACACACCATACACACAAGAGGGAGCTCACTCGAGAATATAATAATATATATATAAGCAAAAAAAAAGGCTAGGTTTTTCTTCTTCTTTCAAACACAATACAATGTATATAGAGTATAGGTAAGATACAACATAAACAAAAGTAGCCTGCTAAGTCATACAATGCAAAATTGACTATACTAATTGACTACTAGTGCTATAACTATGCTAACTGTAAGTACATGCAACAAACCAAATATAATAAGTGATAACTCAATGATCACGTGAGGATCATAATGACCACCAACATGCTAAGTATAGATGTGCGGACCCATTTAACTAGGTAGTCCATCATGAATGTTTGCACATGTTGAGCTTGCTATCTTAACACTCCCCTCAAGCTCAACTGCATCTTTGCAACTATAAGTAAGCTTCAAAATTTTGTAAGCTTCACTGGTCTTTCTAAAAATGTTAGTTATCTGATCCTATATGTTGACATATACTAAGTCAATCTCTCCTACAAGCACCTTTAGTCTTAAAAAATGATAATTCGCCTCAATGTGTTTTATCCTAGCATGGAATACTAGGTTTCTATAACTAACTATATGTTACTCATGTTGCCAGAATGAATTTCAATTGAACCATCCCCTTACATATCCAAATTACCCAATAACTTTTGTAGCCACACAATTTCACATGCTCTTATAGCAATACCTATGTACTCAATCTCTATACTTGATAAAGAAACTGTAGGTTGCTTTTTGCTAGTCCACTTAAGTGGTGCACTACCAAGGGAAAACATGAATCCATTGGTAGATCTTTTGTCAAACATGCTACTAGCCCAATCTATATCTGTGTAAACAAACAAATGTATATCCTTAGTTGTCTCATAAAAAAATCCATAATGCAAAGTGGACTTCAAATACCCCAACTTCATCCATATGAGGCTTTCTAGGCATCTTTATAAGATAACTAGCAAGACCAACAACATAACTCAAGTTTGTTCTTGACATAGTTATGTAAATTACACTCCCTACTGTCCTCCTAAATATAGTTGAGATCTCATCCACAATATCAACACTCAACTTCACATTTTTCTCCAATGGCACTAAAAGAGCCTTACACATTGTTATACCATACTTGTACAACATATCCAAGCCATACTACCTTAGCTCACCCAAATCATTCATCTCAAACTTCTTTTTGAAAAGGTCCTTGACTTTAGCAATGCCACTGTCACATTGTCACCAATAATAATCAAGTCATCCACATAGATGACTATGATGACCAAATGTGCATATCTCTTAATTGCGCCATGTGATAGCTGCTACATTGACTCGCATGTGACTAGGAAGAACATAATAGACACTTCATTGAATGAATGGCAGTAAATGTTCAAGAGGTATTTATTCACTCATTGAATATAATCATTCATGTGTAAAAGCATCTCATGTAGGACATATATTTAGCTCTTTGCCATCATCTTTATCTTACTCTATATAATTTGTAGGTACACCTTGGTGACTTGGAATAAGGAGAAGGCTCCCAAGCCTCCACAAGGGTGAGTAGTTTTGGTTGATCAAGTGCGTGCTCTCTCTTTCTTTCTCTCATACGGGTGTGCTCACAACCAACAATTTATATTCCTCATCCTCATCTTCTTTGAGGTATACGTAGTTCAAAGACTTTAAATGATGATCTTGGTATTCCTTTAGTTAGAATCCCAGGTGTATAGAGAGCACATGGTAATGTAAAGGCTCAGCTTAGTGGTCTAGTGGTAGGTAGGTCTAGTAGGGTGAGATTCACTATTAAAATATTTACTTTTGAAAGTTATGCAGCTTACCACTATGCTTATATAATAAAGATGATTGATGATATTGAGCACATGTGTTTTGAGGATGCTATTGGTCATGCTCATTAGGATGCATCAATGGATAAGGAGATGGTTGCACTAGAGACCGATAAGACTTGTAATCTAGTATCATTGTCTAAGGGCAAGAAAAATATTGATGGTTTCAAGGTGGTCTACAAAATTAAGCATAATACAAATGGATATGTTAGTAGGTATAAGCCCTGGCTGGTTGTAAATGACTATGCTAAAACATATGGCATAGATTGTAAAGAGACATTCAATCTAGTTGGTATGATGGTAGATATTAGATGTGTGATTGATTTGGCAATAACCAAAGGTTGAAGTTTGTAGCAAATGAATGTAAACAATACCTTCTTGCATCACTTATACATGTTTTCCCTTCCATTTTTAATCACCACTACTTTGGCTCTAAGTTAACTTTGGTGCCAATAAATTGCATTGGGAAAGAGCGCAGGTAGCCGAGGTAATATAGTGTGGTAATTATTTCTATTAAATCCTCTTGTTCAAGAATGACAAATCATACAATATTATCATGATGTTGCCTATTTGCTAGCATGGAGTAGCTAGAAAGGGATCGGTTGAGAGGATAAAATAAGACTCTTTAGATAATTTTTTAATAAAATAGAAATAAATTTGGACTTAAATAGGCATCATTGCTAAGGTGTGGGGTAGCTTGGCAAGAGGGTAGGAGGTCACGTGTGCTATACAGCATGGGGTAGCTTGTTGGCGAGAGGCAAGGTCACCTACAGTGGACTTCTCATATGTTGGATAGCTCAGCAACAACATCGGGCAGCTCCAAGAAGTCGTCAGCTCAGTAGTAGCATCAGGCAACTCCAATTAGTACCATCGGGCAACGACCTCGTCAACTCAGCGACCATCATCAATAGCAACAATGGCAGCTCAGCATGACTATCAACAGGCATCAATGACCATCAACAAAACGACCGTCATCTCAAAATTGGTAGCTCAGTAGTAGCAACTATCAGGTAGCAGCAACTGTCATCTCAAAACTGGCAGCTCAGTAGCAACGACCACCAACTCAGTGACCGTTAGCTCAATAGCAGTATCAAGCAATGACCGTCGTCAACTCAGTAGCAGCATCGGGTAATGATCATCGTCAGTTCAGTAGCAGTATAGACAGCTCCAAGAAGTCGACAGCACAATAGCTAGAAAGGGATCAGCTGAGAGGATAAGGCATGATCGTGAGAATTGCACAAGGAACTTTCAATCGTTCCCCACATAGGCAATTTGGTGAAATGTAGGAAATTCTCCAATATTTCCTATGTAGACAAGTACGTATTCCCCATTTATAACTAGGAAATTGCATTCCCTACATCTTATAATAGGGAATATAGAGCATTCCCTACATTCCTTTAAAAGTCCCTAGTTCCCTACATCTTATAATAAGGAATATAGAGCATTCCCCACATTCCTTTGAAAATCCCTACATAAGGAATTATAAGGATGTATTCCCTACTTTTATGTAATAGGGAATTAAAGGTACAATGAGGATAAGATAAAGATGATGTTTATCACAATTCTCTATCTCTCAATTCAAGTTGATAATGATGGTTTCGAGAAGGTAAGGGCAAAGGTCACAAGAAACTCTAAACCACTTACTATATAGAAAGTTCACATTATAACTAGGAAGATTACTAACCAAACTAGGAAGAATGTAGAATTTTCTAGTTATAACTAGATAATTTTGCCATCACTAGTCTCTTCTAACTAGTAACATCATTTTCCTAGATAGTATCTAGAAAATTGAAGCCCTATCTAGCAACATTATCTAGCAAGTTATTGTATAACTAGTAATAATATCAACCTAATTAGAAAATTTTACTTTTTAGTAGTCATAACTAGCAAGTACTATCCTCTAACTAGGGAATTATAGATATTCTATCAAGTTAACTTGGAACTCATGATTTTTCTAGGTATAATTAGTAAATAAATATTCATTGATTAGACATTTACATTTGTATAATACTTACTCATAGCTAAGCTTTTCACATTGACACAAAAGCAAGATCACAATTGTTGAAAGGTAATCACAATAACAAAAAAGAAAATTAAAAGAAAGATGTTTAGTACACATGAATAACACAAACTGTGTGGCCCCAACAACAGAGTCATTGCATTTAGCAACAATAACACTTACAATGTTGAGCAAAGTACATGGCCACATTGACCAAGCATATATCATGGCCATGACATCCATCTTATTGCAAAGCTCATGATTATATTAGTGAGAAAAAAACATATTGCACCAATGGATTAAATAGAAACTCCACACACTAACATCATATTCCCTACTGTCCAAATGAGCAACAAGAGCAAACATTCAAAGTGCATGGCAAGAAAACCACACAATCATATATACCCCATCATGAAAATTAGATAGCCATATTAAAAAGGAAAGCACATTACCAAGTGCATGACCATATTGGTCATGGAAGTACACATGGAAAAAAAGAACCACCAAGGCTAAGCGCGTATCCATATTGAGAAAAAGCTAAATTGCATTGCCCAAAACATGTGGCTATAGAAAATAAAGCAAACTACATTGCTAGTTGTATAATGAAATATTATCACCTTTCAAATTAGCACTAAACTTATAAACTTCATGTCTTAACACAAACATATAAGTACCAAGGATTCTAGTGATTGCCAACTATTGTAGCTAGCTCTATGTGGAAGCTTGCAACATGATAGATGGGAAGCTACTTTAAGGTTCACTATGAGGTGACTTGAATAACAAGAAGGCTACACCTAAATAGCCTTACAAGGGTGGAAGTATATTACCTTTACAAAGAACTAGTGCTCGAAAACAAAGAAATCCTCATTGGATATTCTCATTTTATTAGGGTTTGAAGTTGAGAAATTCCATAGAAAAGTATCGATGGGAGCATATCAAATTCTCACCAATCTCAAAGGTAGGTGAAATAATTCAAACAATGTAGAAACTCTTGCAAATTCTCAATGGAACATTGAAAGTGCATCATAATAAAAGGAAAACACAAGAGGAAAAGAAGAACAAATTAAGATTGGAAAAATTTTGAATTTATCTTTTGAGAAAAAATAAGAGAGCTAAAAGAAAAGCATGCTTTTTATGCTAAGAACATGCTCAACAAGGCCAATATTAAAATAAAGTACTATAAAAAGCAAGGAGGGGAGGAAAGCATGTTGGGCTATTCTCTCCTATACATCTTAAACCTTCCATGTTGGGTAAAAAACCATAGGTTTGAATCTCTACACGAGAGGGTGAACCCCTAGAGGATCTTAATGTACTCTCCGTGAGGATTTCAATCATGCTATGCATTTGGCAATTCAAAAATTATGATGTGTGCAATCTTGTGTAGCAACTTCTCCTATAGGCACCTATTTGGCAAGTATCATCTTTTGGTCATAACAAACATCAAGTGTAACATCCATGACAAGTCTATTTATGGTACCCTCTAATCCCTCCTAACTTGCTCTAGCCCTTATTCCTATAAGTCAAGCCTTAGAGGTAATTCAAAGCTCCCAAAAATCTTGGAACAACTCAAGAAAATTCATGAGCACTATCATATCCCTTCTCTACCCTTAGAAATAATAGACACATGAATTTTTAGCAAGACCATTCATATATACTTGTGAAGATCATATCCCAATGACTATATTTATGGCCCCAAAAAACATTATTACGAATATTTTAAAATTACTCTATGAAATTATCATTTTGTCTAATTATAACAAATATTTTGAAATTATTCTCTAAAACTATTGTTTTTCATGGAACAATCTGACAAATTTTTAATCATTGTAGTTCAAGCCATTGGCATTTCCATCCCAATATGCCTTAGCATCCTATAAGATGCCAAAATACTCACTAGTGGGTTGGGATCCCATGATCTTTTAGGAGATAGGTGTTTTTTATTACATGAGTGCTTGAGAAGGCAAAAGGCCAAGTGACCCTATTATATAGGATACCTTTAATGCTGAGGGAAGCTTATCATGGCTCTAAGTTAATAAGTTCCCTACTGTGTGTTGCTGTGACAGAAGTAGTGTAATCACATACAACCCAATCTTATGGGGTTGGAAGCTCATATCCTAGGCTAGACAATTGTTTTCTCTGTAGGGAGATGGATTTTATACTACTTCATGGAATGGTGTTTTTATATATTATCTTTTGTGCAATAGATGGTTGTATCTTTTGAGAAACTTTGCTACAATCTTCACGCTCAAGGTGTGCCAGTGGCCAATATTAAATGAAGATCATTGTAACTTCAATTATGCTTTTGCATGTCTTAGACATTGTGGATTTATGCAGCTATTGTGACTTGTACATTCATAGTCTATCATTCCTTTGTCAACATGGTGGTCATTTAATTCACTTTCAAAGTTCATGTTTTGGAGGTAGATATATTTTTTGTCTTATGCTATTGAAGAGTTTGTCTTATAGAGTACTTCTTTGAGCATGCTTGATTTTTGAATTTAGGAACTTTGATGTCATCGAGACATGAGATGATCATTCAGCTTCAATCAATGCAGCAAAATTTGCAAATTTGCTTGTGGTGGTTTCAATTTGCTGAGTGCTAGTGCGGACAAGTATGGCTTCCTCCTAAAGTCATGGTTTTTACTTTGAATTTTTAGATTCTCAAGTCTATTTTGTTTTGACTCAATTGTAAAACCACTTACCTGTAGATCAGTGGTATTTTGCAACATAGAGGCAACAACAATGGGCATCAAGAGTACACATTATCATCAAGAAATGGCTTCTCGTGGCATAGTTTATGATATGGATATTGATCCATACAACAAGATAGCAGTAACTGTTGGACAAGTTGGAAGTTCTTTTCATGGAAGGTTACCACAAGTTTTATATTGAAACATGATTGGCTAATATGTTAAGTTATTTGTCTTGTATGGTTTCAGGATAAGAAGCTGAACATGCTCAATCTTGCTAGTGGAAAGTATTAGCTATATATAGTTTGTCTATATATAGCATCCCTGGTCCCCTTTATATATTCCAACTATGTGTGCTCACTTGATGCACTTCTGGGGTTCCACTTCTGGTGTCTCATGTCTCTCTTCTCTTCTCTCTTCCTCCGTTCCTCGTCTCCCTCGCGCACTGTTCAACATGGTATTAGAGCGAGGTTGTTAGTTGCTAAGTTTCTAAGATCTTAAAGACTTCAACGTCTTATTCTTGGCTTGTTTCTCAGAGTGTTTCTGATGCCACGGTTGTTGTTCTCATCACACCACCACATGTTCACGAGGAAAGTCTAAGAATAACAGCCTGGTATGGCAAATCATGTAGTGGTTTTCTTGGGGACTTTTCATGTACATTGCTTGAAACTTGATCGTTCTTTTAGTGCTAGGAAAAAGTATGGTGCTAATGCTGAAGACCTTCCTTCAAGAGTAAATGATGTGACAGGGACCTATGCTCAAACTCCTTCTCGCCCTCCTTTGCCCCTGACCACTGCCCCTGCCCCTACCTGCCCTGTTCTGCCTCCCCTGTCCTGTTGGCGAATATGTGAAGTCGCTACACCTGAGCGTGCGCACAACAGCCAGGATCGGCAGGTTGCGGCACGGCAGGGCTGTGAGAGAGGAGAGACCGTTGCCTCCCTTTCTTGTTGGCAAATATGTGAAGTCGATGCGCCCTCCTCTGCCCTGACCCCTGTTCTGCCTCCCCTGTCCTGTCGCCATGGCCACAGACGACGACACCTCCCAGCATCACCACGGCCACGAGGAGGAGGACGATGCCCACCTCAACGAGCCCCCCCACAAGGAACTTTAGACACTAAACTAGATGGTAAATAGCTTTATATCTAGTAAATGCACAATTTTTTCTAGTTAGTAACTAGGATTTTTTAAATTGGAACTAGGTTTTTAATTTTACTAGATAGATATAAAGCTATAACTAGTAAAATAAGTGTCTATATGGTAAAGCATGGCAAATTTCTATATATCACTTGATATAGCCATGTTTATTGGACAAATTTATGAAGCTATGGATCATAGGATAATGTGCATGCACAGTAAATCAAAACAAATTTGTATATAACATCTAACATAGTCATGCTTATATAGTCATGTTAAGTAATAACACATCACAATTGATAGGCTTAACCATTAGCCATGTAGTAATCCTCTTGAGTAGCTTGGTACAAGTAAGTTGTTTTGGGTTTCAATAGGCATCCATCTTAAGTAGCAGCTATGCCCTAGAATCTCATGTCAAGAAGCATATTAGACTCAACTTGGGAGTGTATTGTGGTGGTGGTCATGTACCTAAATACCAACCAATTATTTGAAGTCGTTTCAATGCATATATTCTATCTTACCAATTTGAGCAACACTCTGATTAGCAATGTTCCAAAGTGGTTGGGTGTTTTGCATAAACTCTAGGGTCTAAACATATCTTTCAATAGGATTGAAGGTGAAATAACAACCTACTGAAATATATTAAAGCAAGAGAAATACTTAATGACATTGATCAACCTAGCTATAAAATACTAGATGCTTGCCTAGGTGTCATAGTAGTTCAAAGCAAGCAGATTGCCTAGTGTTTTAGAGATGCGCATTAGACCTACCCTAGGATTAGCTATGGAGCTCTTCATTAAGAAGTCATTCTAAGGTATATACGTCTTATTACTCTCTAGCGCCTAAAAGAATTCTAAGGTATGCAAACGAAGAGTCGAATGGTGCTAATCTGACGTACCTGTGCGTGTTGCGCTGCAGGTTTCTGGTGGGCGGGGTGCCCATCCGCGGCTTCGTCAACAGCGAGGCTGCGGGCGTGCCGTACCTGAAGCAGCAGCCCCTCCGCGTCTTCTCCAGCATCTGAAACAGCGACAGCTAGGCCACGCAAGGCGGCCGCGTGAAGATCAACTGGGAGCACGCCCCTTTCATGGCATCCTACCGCAACTTCCAAGCCCGCGCCTGCGTCGCCTCCCCGTCCTCTCCCGCTTCCATCTTCTCCTGCGCCTCCGGTCCCATGGCTAATTCCACTTAGTAGTGCTAAAGGATTCCCAGGTATGTCCCTCATTCTTTTTCCTTAAGTTACAGAGCACATTGATAATTATTTTACCCTAGAAGCTCTCAGTGTTGAGATTATGCATTTTACATATCCCTCCTGTGTTGGCATTATCATCATCAAGAGGGCCTAAGACGGAGAGGGCTATTGTTGATCAAATCAGGAGCATTATGTGGAAAGAACATCAGCTTGCACCCAACAATACTACTCCTACTAGCACAGAACCAAGCCCGTTGCAAAATTCATCATCATCTCAACAGGTGCAGGTCATTAATCACAAATATCATATCGCTAATTGAGGGCCAGTTGCCAAGATTTATTTTAATCGTCAGTTTCAGCAAGCTACTCCGATTAGTCCTGATCAAAGCATAAACAGCTCAATATCCACCAGTGGTGGCATAACTTCCCTATCTAATCAGACAGAGTCTAGCAAGGGTACCTGCTAGAATATTATGAATTCCTATAGCGACAAGTAAGTTCTCGATTGAATATGATTTTGCATATGATTTTGATCTATTCTCTGTGTTACTTCAATTATCTGGTTAATTTAATGGTAACTTGAATGGTTTCTTTTTGCATTCACAGTTCTGCTTTTAGTGGCTTTGACCCATGCTTGTTGACTACAGGGAAATTAGAGATAGCACTAGAGACTCCTGGTTCACTCCTCTTACGACACAAGTAAGCTTTTTTTCTAAGGTATTCCAATCCTCCATCTGTAGTCTGCTTGAAGACGATTGATTTTTTTGTGCTTAGAGGAATGGCCTGTTATTCAGGATGAATGAAAGATGCAGGCAAAATTAATGCATACTCACAGTGATGGAGTGTGTCAAGGAGACATTGATCTTCACAAGTAGGTTGGAACCTACTTATGGCAAAGAACTCTTTAATCTACATTTAGGACTTGGGTTTTGTGTATGATTTTATCTGAGCAGGTACTATCTCCCAGTTACATGTTTTATTACTCAATATCAGATTCTCTAAGAATCTTCAAAAGCAGGGATTCTTTTCTTTGGGCTCTAGGAGAACCATCCAATGCTAGCCTTTGCAAAGAGGAGAGAGCAGTAGGAAGGATCAAGACAGATCTTTTAACTTCTCCTCCTTCATTCTTTCACAAAGCCAAGAGGACTGCAGTAGAGTTCTCCTTCCCTTTGGTGGACCCAAATGTTAACAGTTTTACCAGCAAAGGTATGGACCTAGTCTTCCTTATAGCCATCAGGCCCTTTGCACATGGTGCTAATATGGCCAACACTACCAGGGCATCAGTAGTTAAGCTTGCATTGCCATCAGTTAAGAGACTGACAGGCCGCAGAGATTCTCTCTCAATCTAAAGTTGCAGAGGATGCTCAGCAGGGGAATACAAGCAGTCAATTTGACAGAAGCACCGAGAATGATCGACATGAATGTGCGTATGACGATGGGCCGATGCCTCAATCTCTGTCCTCTGCACAGGCTAAGGAGATTCTCTCTCAACTTGAAGTCGCAGAGGATGTTCAGCAGTGGAATTCAGTCAGTCAAATGGACAAAAGCATTGGGGACGGGGAATTTTCCTTGCAGGACAAGGCAGAGGAGAACGGGGATCATGGTTGGATGGCTGTAGACAAGAATCAGAGTGAGCTAACCCAGCCAGTCCAATCAAGTTTAGAGAGCAAATCATCCAGCCCATTACCAGACATTCACAAAGCGTCTTTGGATGAAATGCCATTCATTTGTTCACCAGGCAACAGTAGAAAGTCCTCCTTAGAAGCTGAAGATGCCATCACAGACAAGGGCAAGGTTGGGAAGACAGTATCAGGGACCTGTAAATCCTCATTTTCATCACAGTCAGATCGCAAGCCCTCTGTTTCATGGAATGAGTGCAGAGGCACTCAAGCTATTTGACACAATGCAGCTAGAAGCAAATGCATGCTCGAATAATGGATTGTGGCTTTGAGTCAGATGGCATTATGAGAAGCAAATGCATGCTCGAATAATGGATTGCGGCTTTGAGTCAGATGGCATTATGAGTAACGCCCTCTTAAACATGTGTGGATTCCGGTCAGAACCGTATGCGCCAGGATCATCATCACTCTCGCGCAGCGCAGGTCATCTTGGTTTCACATGCAGACTGTCACTCTGTGTGTCCTACAGACCGTACGACCGATGATTCAATGGAGACAAGAGGATGTGTGCCTGGAGGCTATCCGTATGTATGCCTTGCCCGAATCTGGTATGGATCTCGATGCACACGCCCATAGCCTCGGCTCTTTCAGTAGTGTAGTAGGCAAAAATCAGTCAGATTTAGTGTGCTACCTGTAGTGGTCATCCCCTTGGCAAATGAACAGCAGGTAGCTGATCACAATGCCATGGCAAGCGTTGAAGCTGAGGGCAGGATAACATCTCTGGAATACAGTGTTAATCCTCTGGTTGATCCAAAGTATTTAGATACATTAAGGTTGAAGTACTTTGCCAGACCCCTCATCAAAAGAAGACATACAGAGGTTATTGTCATGGAGGAATCTGAGGAAAAAGAAAAACGTAGTAAAGTGTTTGTCATCAGAAAGCTGACATGGACAGCTTCTGTCCTAATAGGCATCTTGGAGTGGCTATATTTAGGAGTTCGCCATATCAATGTGGTTGATCTTCCAGGTGTATATGATGCTCCATACAGAGCTGTAATGACTGGATTGATGTGGTGCATAAGGCGCCATCCTATGCCAGAATATCTGAAATTGGCTCTGCATGATTTTAATTATTGTCAATCACTGCTTAAGCTAAGTGTGATTGCAGATTGCTCAGAGCTGAATAGCTTGAGGTCATTTTGTGAAGCCTTGCAAGCTGTCAATGGGCAGCCCAAAATAGTTATGTTTGAAACAAAAGATATTAAAGGAAGACAGGGGGATTTTGTTGGAGAAGGGTACTATAATTTGCATGGCGACCCTTTATGTATTCTGAAATCATCAACATGGAAGGACTCAAGTTCAATGGATACTGCATAGGAAGAGGATCAGCTTTACATGAGAGAACCAGCACCATTTGTTACATTCGCAAGGCACCTGCAGAACCCATCTTGCCTGGCAGTTGAGACATATGGTTTCACAGAACGGTGAGAATGCATGCCTCAAGAGCCACAGTAGTGTTTGTTTGGAACTTCAGGATTGTAGTTAGACCGTATCCTTTAGGAAACTCTGTGGTCTATGACTGCTATCAATGCATATTTGGCATGGTGAAGACGTACAGCTCTAGCACAAAGCGTGATTCCCTTAGGCATAGCAGTGGATCAAGGAAAAGGTACTGCGGATCCCCGGAGGCATTGGAGGTCTCTAATAAGCATAGAAGAGGGGACATTGATTCGCACCAAAAATCGCGCAAAAGATATGTAAGCAAGGTCATTCACTTTCTTATGTGCAACCAGATGGTGCGAAGCTGCAGAGCAAGAAGGATGCAGTTCCTGCTGTATATGTTGATCGCCTCCAGATTGCTGAGCTGTGCAACCTCATCCAGAGTTTGGAACGTACCATACATCCATAAGCCTGTTGACAACAGATTATTCAAAGGCAGCACAGGTTGGTTGTATCTTTTGAGAAACTCTGCTACAATCTTCAGGCTCAAGGTGTGCCAGTGGCCAATATTAAATGAAGATCATTGTAACTTCAATTATGCTTTTGCATGTCTTGGACATTGTGGATAAGTAATCCAATGCTTCTTCCAACTGATTTTTGGCTCTTCATGCTACGTTTCATATCATTTCATCTATATTACAACTAATGTGTTGAAATTATTCCACGCTTTGTTTATAATAAATGTTTTGAGCTGATGGGATGATATTTCATTTCATTCTTATTCCAGCTGTTGAAATGTTCCAGTTGATGTTTCATTATTATTCTAGCTATTGAGTTGTTCCAGCTAATGTTTCATTCCTTATTCTAGCTGTTGAGTTATTCTAGCTCATGTTTCGTTCCTTATTATTATTCCAACTGTTGAGTTGTTCCAACTGATGTTTCATTCTTTATTGTAGCTGGTTGTTGAGTTGTTCCAAACCGTGTTTCGTTCTTTATTCTTCTTTATTCTAGCTCTTGAGTTGTTCCAGCTAGTGCTTCATTCTTTTTGTTTTCTATTCTAATGTTTGTCTATTCTAGCTTATATACGAGCTGATGTTTCGTTGTTTCCAGTATGTTCATCTATTCCAGCTGATGTTTCATTGTTTTCAACTGTTGTTTGTCTATTTTCAGCTGATTCATCTATTCAAGCTTATGTTTATTCTACTTGATATTTTATCTATTCTAGCTAAGGAGTTGATGTTGCAGCTAATGTTTTCGTCTTGATAATGCTCATCTCGTCCATTCTTCTTTTCATTTGCTGGTGGTATGCCAGCTGCTATTTCGTATATTCTAGCTGATGAGCTGATGAAATTTTTATCGTATATTCTACCTGCTGAGTTGATTTATGACATTGTGATTGTGTTCTAATGTTGATATAACATTTTCTATTAAGTTTTTGATGTCACAGATTATGCTGCATAGCCGATTATATCCACACTCAAGATAAAGCAATTTCATGGCCCTTTCCTTCGATTCCTTCATCTATTGTAATTCAAGATTGATGTAGCTCCTTCGATGCCTACAAATAGGCACTCGTATATTCAGGAGTGATTTAGCTCCTTTCAACTTTGTAATAATATCTTTTCAATATTAATATAGCAGTAGGGCTATATAGAGCCGTGGGTTTTTCCCTTGATCCTCGAAGGGTTTTGTCATCCACAGTTAGGGACCTTCATTTGAGCAGGGATATTAGCTATATATAGTTTGTCTATATATAGCATCCCTGGTCCCCTCTATATATTCCAACTATGTGTGCTCACTTGATGCACGTTTGGGGTTCCACTTTTGGTGTCTAGTGTCTCTCTTCTTCTCTCTCTTCCTCCCTTTCTCGTCTCCCTCTACTGGTCCCCTCTATATATTCCAACTATGTGTGCTCACTTGATGCACGTCTGGGGTTCCACTTCTGGTGTCTAGTGTCTCTCTTCTTCTCTCTCTTCCTCCCTTTCTCGTCTCCCTCGCGCACTGTTCAACATAATTTGGTCACTTCATGCGATAATCATCATGGAGAATTTGGTCAAGATATCCTGAACAGCAGCAACCTCCTCGAGATTAAGGCCAACATGACTGCAAAGGATTCTGATCCATTTGATCAACCTGGCCATATCATGAATCAAGTAAATCAAGCTGGTATTTCAAGGTTAAAAATTTATTGTGCAATTTCTTGTTTGATATTAGCATGTCTAAGAGGAAGGGCAAAGTAGATAAAGTGATAAGGAAAAAAGAGAATTTCCACGGAATTCCCTAGTTGAAAGTACATATAAGTAGGGAATGTAAAAAATAGGAAAAATGAGAGATTTCCTAGTGAGAGTACCTAGGGAATCACCTCTAGAAATTTTTTCCTATATATGAAATATTTCCTATATAGGAATTATTCCCTACATAGAAAATTTTGTATTTTCCTATGTAGGAAATATTTCCTATGTAAGAAATATTTCCTACATAGGAAAGGTCTTATGTGATTCCCTACTTATTCTCACTAGGAAATGTCCAATTTTCCCTAGTTTTTACTTTCCCCACTTATATGTATTTTCAACTAGGGAATTCCATGGGGAATTCTCTTTTTTTCCTATATGGGGATCGATTGAAAGTTCCTTGTGTTGGTACAAATCTTCAAAAGGGTGGCAAAAGCATGACTGAGGCATGGGGCGAGGATTTCAAGCATGGGGTAGCTTGTTGGCAAGAGACGAGGTGACCTGAGGAAGACTTCTCGTATATGCTGGGCAGCTCAGTAGCAATATGGGGCAACTCCAATAAGTCGTTAGCTCCAAGAAGTCATCAGCTAGGAAGCTCTCGATAGAGGAGGCAAGAAGGCGGGATAGAGAGAGAGAGAGAGAGAGAGAGAGAGGAGCTGATGGGGGGATAGAGGGGACCTAATCATGATTTAGCAACCTCTAGGAAATTTCAACCATTAAATTACTATGTTTATAGAGAGTTGACAATTATGAGAGAAAGAGAAGGTGGGAAATTATGACCAAAAACATTTTTTAAAAAAAATTAAAGGAATAAAGCACCTAATATGCAAAGATGCTACTTGGTGTAGCAACCTCAAGCACAGTTATTGGCAGCATTCTCCTTGCCATTGATTAGTTCCTCAATGTGAAGTATGTTCATGTGCACACTTCATCGATCGTAGCAGCCTCCACATCAACAAACACAACCCATGGTATATGCTTTCTTTTCCAAACCGTTGTTTAAAAAATTGTTAAATAAGGTTAAGAAAGTATCACAAACTTAAAAGGCACTTACAAGTCACTTGCTAGATTTGAAAGAAGTTTAGAAAGCCCCTAATTGTACAACCTTTACTCCATTCCTACACCTTTTCACTCTTCTTCTTTTTAACTTTTGATGAATTCCTCATGGAGTCCTCATGCTACATGATAGTTTTTTTTAAACAAAACTTTTATATTCATCAACCTAGTCGACAACCCTAGGGATTACATAGACTATATCCTGAACTACATCCCACACATAGGATGTACATCAAACACTTCCCATGATTTTGTAAATCTGCAACACTTATCATACATATCCACTCGAGCATTTCTAAGCACAACATTTCCCTCCAAGAACCCTAGCCTAGCAATCTCTTCATGAATTTCTCTGTCCTTGTCAATGGCTCTTATGTCAGAACACATGGTTTCAAGGCACTCAAGAAGGTGATTGCATTAGGAATGTGACCCTCCTGTCGTGACTTGTCAAAATATTTTAGTGCTTCCTTACATTGCCATGTTGTGCATTACCTACACTAAGTGAACTCCAAGAAACATCCCTAATAGGGAGCTACTACACTTGGAATACATATATTCACCACAAAATCACCAAGCACACACTCTCTCTCAAACCACCCTAGTCTATTTATCTCATCATGAATTTCTTCACCCTTTACAATTGTTTTTACATATCCACATGCTTTCAAGGCACAAGAAAAGGAAACTGTAGTGGGGTAGTGCCCCTCATATCGCATCTTATTGAAACATTTCAATGCCTTTTTCCATTGCCCATGCTAGACATACCCTACACTCACCCTAAAATTCATGCACTCCAAGACACTGCATAGTGCACACAAAGCTTGCCCAAGAGCTCGTGCACTTCTACGAGTGCACCAAATTTGGCATACGTGTCCACCAAAGAATTTCCAAGCATAACGTTTCAGCCCCCAATCTAATGATCTAGTCACAAATTTGTTCGCCCTTGTCAAGTGCTCCTACATTGGCACATGATTTTAAGGCACAAACAAAGGTGGCTAAAGTGGGGGAGTGTCCCTCATGTTGCATCTTATTGAAACACTTCAATGCTTCCTTGCCTTGACCATGTTGTGCATACCTTGCAACAACTGTTGCATTCCAAGTGACTACATTTGGGACAGGAAGTTCATCCAACACTCTTTATGTTTTTCCCAATGCACCACGAGTGGCACACATGTTCACCAAAGTAGCATTACTCACGAGTACAACATATTTCTCCAAAATTTTGATCTTGAAATCTCATCACAAATTCATTCACCCTTATTGAGTGATTCTACAGAAGTATAGGCTTTCAATGCACATGCAAAGGTAAATAAATGTGGAAAGTGGCCTTTGTACCGCATCTTATCAAAGCATTTTAGAGCTTCATCATCATGGCCATTTTGTGCATATCTTGCAATCAGTGCAGGTCATGAGAATCTATCCATGAACAATACCTTCGTGAGGTACTTGTTGTGCTTTTGCAATAGCACCACATTTAGCATACACAGTTATTAAAGTGCTTATAGCGTTGGGGCTTCTTTCAAGTAAGTGCCGTTTGCAAATGTCTTCACATAGGCCTTGTGCCCTTGAATAGATTGGTTTGCTTTGCACAAGCCTGAAATAGTCCCACAACATGAGCAGTCACCTATTAAAAGATAGCTTCTTTCTCCACTAGAAGCTCCATTTTGTCCAATTCAAGTATCAACTTTGATTTGTTTTTCTAAGCTCTTCAAAAACATAGGTTGGATTGTCATGGCAATCCAACCACAAAAAATCAATAGTCACTTTGGGCTTGAAATCAAGAGACCTTTGTACTGGCTTGTGGTTGGAATGGGGTGAGAGAAAAATCCATGTATCTATGATAGCTCATAATATTTCATGTTTTGCAAAGGTTGAATATGTCATGATGAGATATGTCAGGGAAAACTAACTTATTGTTGTAATTTTCCTGCCACAACGAGAGGTCTTTAAACTATTGCATCCATAGTGACTCCGTCTTCACCTTCTTGATATTTGATTGAATGCAAAGGGGAGCTACCGATTGCTAGACCATTTCTCTTACTTAGACTTGTAGAAATGCTACTGGTAAGAATGATGATCTGATTGATGATAATGGTGAATCATGATGATGATGATACCTCCTCTTCTACATCTCTAATTGTAGAAAAGGATGGAGAAAATTTATCTAGTATCAAGCCATCATGTATTCATTTGATGGTCTAGTTTGTATTAACCTAAAATCAATAACTCCTTTTTTGGAGGTGACTAAGTATTGTATTATTATTAATGGTGTCAAAAAAGAATCACTGGGTTACAAAATTGGAAGCCATTTGGCTAGCTAACTTAGCTCATTATTGCTAAAGTGATTCTCCTTGCAAAGTCCCCTAAGATATCACCAAAATTTTGGCCATATTGTAGCCTAGACAACTTTCCCATCTCCTTCTCCTAAGAGGAGTTTAACGTGTGTCTACACCATATCTCACGTAGTGTAAATCACCTAGTTATGTTAACAACAAAATTTTGCAGGCTGGGATATAGGATTTTGGGTTGTGAATAGTTAATCCACATTGACTCTATTTGGGAAGAACCTCCCTCCAAATCTGGGGGGCATGGAAATCATCCTAGAACAAGTGTGAAGGCGTTTCACTCCTCCACAGACACATAGGCCATCTTAAATGCCTTTGTTCTTTAGTTTTTAACTTATGAAAAGAGCACATGAAATGAGTTTCCAGTTAAATACTCTATCTCTGAGAGGAGCCCTAATGTTCCAAAGATGAACAAGTGCCCCGTCAATCTCAACATCCGACAATTCAATTCCCCAGATTCTGCAAATGTGGCTAAAATCAAGTTTGCACCTTAACAATAGCTTCCTAACATGAGTGGAAGACAATGATTGGTTGATCTTCTTGCCTTCTATATAGAGAGGGGGGAGCGCTATCCATACTAAGATGCGATTTACTACACCATTGTACCACTTTTATTTTGACCACTATCCATGATAGTTTACAAGGTTGAGTGAGTTGAGCAACCTCTTGATTGCCCTCCTCGAACACTTCTAATCTGCCTTGATGTAGCCAATGCCTAATTTTAAGGACTCCTTTTTTTCCAATATCCACAACTCTTAACTCATAAAGTGGGCTACTTTACTCAAGATAGTGAGCCATTGAACTTGATTTAAGTGTGGCTAATTTTTTGTAGCCATGCACTACCTTTCCACGAACCATTTTACTAGCATATGCCTTGAAGGGAAATGCTAATAAAATTGAAAGGAGAGGGAACAACTATGGATGCTCTGCCTCACCTGAAAAAAGCACCTGTGTTGCCTATAATCCTCAAACTTGGAAGTTGTCTAGATTTTAATGTGAACACAATGTAATTTCATATTGATGAAAAGTTATGATAGAATCTGCCCCCCCCTCCCCCATGCTAGTTGTAAATATTTGTCTTATGAGAACATATATGCATTTAAGTATTGATTCCCCTCCCCCCATCTTCCCCCCACCCATCCCCTTCCCATGCAAGACACACACCCTTGCTACCCCCTCCTTCTCGATGAAAAACTATGATAGAATCTGCCCCCCCTCCCCTATACTAGTTGTAAATATTTGTCTTATGAGAACATATATGCATTTAAGCATTGCTTCCCCTCCTCCCATCTTCCCGCGTCCATCCCCTTCCCATCCTAGACACACACCCCTACTCCCCCCCCCTGCCTCCCTAAAAATGTGTGCTTCTGAAAATTTTGGAATTAAAAAACCACTAATGTAGATTTGACATAAGGTGCATTTATAAATCCCTTATGTTTTTAGAAAACTATAAGTCATTATAATAAAAATACCCTTTCTTTGAACTCACATGGTATATAACATGTTCTATAAGGTGACCCCCCCCCCCCCCCCCCCCCGCTTCTGAGGAATCCCGAAGGGCATCATGTTGGACTACAATCTAGAGATTTTATATACAAATATGTTCTTTTGATAAAATAGTTCATATTGTCTATATGCTCTTGGCCACGAGGTCATGGGGTTGATTACATGAGTTTAGGAGGCCCACAACTAGAGCCCTAGAGTCAGTGTCGCCCATTTTTTGTCCCAATAGGTGGTGTGTTTGCTATGAGCTACCGACAAGTGGGGTGGTTCCTAAAACCTTCATTAATTATAGGAACTAATCAATCAATTTATGTTAAAAGGTATCATAATAGACCCGTTATTTCATGACAAACATCATCAAGCCAAGATTCAAAAACAAGAAAGAGATGAAAGGGCTAGATGGGGAGTTGAAATCCTTAAGAGGTATTCCCCTCAACGTAGTAGCCGAATATCCCTACGAGAGAGCGTTCTTAGTAACCCTAGTGTCACAAATAGTCCAGTAGAAGGAGAAGGAAGCTCTAGCTCTCCCCTTCTTCCAGTAAGTCAACCCCCTTCAAATGGGATTGCAATCAGACTATTACAAACTCCTATAGCAAATCAGATTGCCGTTATGGTGCAACCTATTGCAATTCTTGCAACAAGAAAGAACACTTGATTTGCTAGCTTTATGTTTCCCTCTACCCATCTTTAATGGGTTAGTGGAGAAGGATGCAAAGTTTCACATTAGTGAGTTCCAGAAACTCATGTTTAATTATCAAATTCAAGATGAGGGATATCTAATGATGTTCTTTAATATGACCCTAAAAGGGAGGGCCACAATGTGGTATCATGGATTAAAAGTTGGTACCATAACCACAATTGATTTATTTCATGCAGCCTTTTGAAGGGAATTTTCCCCTGAGAGAGGTGAACAATATTGGTTACGTGTGCTAAATGTGAGACATCAAGAGCCCCATGAAAATGTCCGATCATATGCCAAGAAGATGGAAGAGGTCTTTTGTAAATTGCAAGTCTCTATCCCTATCCCACTGCAATATTTCTTGCATTGATTGGACTTCAATATCCAAGTGCAATTGTGTAGTGTCCCTCTAGCAGATATAGATACTACTATAACCCCAACAGAGGAAGTAGAGTCCTGCTTACAAGAGGCCTATGCATGGAGGGAAAATCTAAATTGGAGCCTTAGTCCTAGAAATAATTTGGGATTGGTTGGTGGAGATCAAGGTGCAATCAATACCCCTGACCAGAATGGTAGAAGAAGCATGATGTAGAATGTGCCTTTGTTGCCAGTCCCTCCCAATGTTGTTAAGCCAATAGGTAGCCAAAGAGCTCCTTTTAAAAACCAAAGTTAGTACAAGTAGCACCCCCTTTGCAAGTTGTGAAACTTAGTGGGGGGTAGCTCCTGAAGCCATTGGTTATGAGTCCTTTGCATCAAACATTGTAGAGGAAGTAAAAGATATAATGAAGCATTATGTGGATATAATCACTGAACAATATCACCTAGATCACTGTAGATGTTAAGTTTTTAAAGTGCCAATAGAATCTGATGGATACTAGAAAGTTTGAAGTTGTGGGTCCCTCATAATTGTCCTAATGTCAAATGCAATATATGTGAGAAGTCTAGTTACCTAGCCACTACCTATTGGAGTAGGTTTCGTTCTCTCCAACAAGGTATTCAGCACCCTAGGCTTGTGAACCATCGTGTGAATAATGAGAATACTAAAGGAGAGAGCTCTAAGAAAATTTTGCAAAGGGGTAAAGCCATACTCGAGGAAATGCCTAGTTGGGTAAGTTTGGTTGAAAATTTCCCAATCAATGAGAGTTTATCTCCTAACAATATTAGGGTAGTAACTAGGAGTCAAAAACTAAGAGACGATTAGAAAGATGACCCTAGTACAAGCAAAGTTAACCCTAAAACTAGCAAGGATGATAAGAAGCACAATGAACTTTTAATCATTCTCTAGATAAGGAAAAAAAGGAAATTCCCTATCAATTCCATAGTTAAAAGTACACATACATAGGAAAGTAAATAATAGGGAAAATAGAACATTTCTTAGTAAGGGGAAATCTTCCAATGTGATTTCCTATGTAGGAAATTCCCTATGTGATTCCTATGTAGGAAATTTCCTATGTGATTTCCTATGTAGGAAATTCCCTATGTGATTCCCTAGTTTCCCTAACTAGGAAATGTTCCATTTTTCCTATTATTTACTTTTCCTAATTATGTGTATTTTTAACTAGAGAATTCCCCTTTTTTTCCTTCCTATGTAGGAAATTTTTCCTATGTGCAAAATTTTCTCTATATTTCCCTACTAGGGAAATGTCCATATATATGATTTGTTTTCCTAAATATTTTTTTTGTGATTCTAATTTTTTTCTACCTTTCAAATAGGAAATTTTTTCCCTATATAGGAGATGTTTTAGGTATTTCCCTACTTATAAGTAGGAAATGTACCATGTCTCCCTATTTACACAATACTGCATATGTCATTTTTTAGCTAGGGAATCACACATGGAAATTCTAGTGAGGAATGAGAATATTACTTCATCTTATGATCCATTCTTAATACATTTGATAAGTGTACATGTCTCATGCCCATAATGCATGTGAGCATTGCACTTTGGTTTATTTGTGTGGACTCATTTAATCTCTAGATTGAGCATGAAACAAATAAGAATCTAAACTTCAAGTCACCTAATTAGTAGACTAGAACTAACATTCTCAACCAATTTGTAAAATTTATCAGATTTCTCTTCACTATGAAACTTGAACTGATTTGCAATATCAATCAAACATTATATTCATATTGTAACATAATTAGATCCATGTCATAATCAACCATACTTCATGTAACAGTACAAGAACCAAAGGATAAGAAAACAAACCAAACATTGGACCCTTAAGACACTAAACAACCACAATCAAATATGATCATTGTAGAAAGGGTGATAAGAAACAAGTCATTGAGCAAAATAAAAACCTAGGCAGCATTAAAGTCACATCTTTTGCCCAATTTGCAATGCCATTAGAGGTTAGGACATGAACATTTGGGGAGTAACCCATGAGAAGTTACCACTAAAAGTTCTTGTACATATAATCAAGAGAAGCTACACCCCCCTTACTAGCCTTGCTCCATCAATAATCATGTAAACCTCTCATGCTTTTGAGCATGGAAACCTCACTGAATTTTGGATAAGTTATTCACATTTACTGTGATGTGATTGATAAGAAAAGACCACCATGTTCTACAACCTAACAAACATGTATTGGCCTTACCTTGTAGTAAACACCATGAGGATAGCCTAAATCTCCCATTTTCTATATTTCTCTAGACATATATACTAGAATTATAGCAGAACACTTCATAGACATCATATTCATTTTGGCAATCCTCTTATCTTTCTGGACTGTGAATTCTTTGAACTCTCTCTTTAAACAAGTGATCCAAAAGGATGTAACATAAACAAAAATTCACAAAAGTAGCAAAATTACCATAACAAAAACATTAAAAAATGACTTAGCTCTCTGCTTCTATGTACATAGAGAAAAGATAATGAAAGTACACTCAGTGTCCCAAGGCTTGACTGTGTAGGAAATACAATGCAAAATGTATATTATGCTATAGAATGACTTGTAAGCTCTTGTAACTCTTGAACTGAACATGTACCATCATCTACTCTATTGATAACGTGATGCACTTACCGATATGAATGCTCGCATCCTTGATTTGTGTGATCTCTTCATCTTTTACATTGTCCTTGCAAATTGCACATAGCTTGACTTCTTTCCTAAGAGTATAGCCTTTGTGTTCCTATGAAACGACCATGCACACCAAATATTTGCATAGTACAAATAATCCTTCTCTTTGTGTCAAACCCAAATGATGAAAACAAGGTGTCAAAAGGATTTCATTTCTCAAGCAAATCAAACTTACAATAGTTAAAAAAATTCCCATCTAAGCATTAGACCAATATGATGAAAAATGGTGCAACCCAAACTTACTGTAGTCAAACAATTAGCACAAAATAAAGAACCAATTTAGCAAAGTAGCACAAGGCACTAAATCAAACCTATAAAGCAAGATGCACAAAGAGCAAGCATAGTAGATCAACCCAAGGATGGAGCTCAAAGGACTTCACATTAGGTAGAGTCCCCAAAAACCACTCACATCCATAAGAAGCCCCATAGCAAAGACATGGATTGAACTATAATTGCAAGCACCTCAATTAAAATGCTAACTTTGAATGAATTCTACATGGATCTATAAGATTCAAATAATGAAAATAATCAATGATGTAGAGTGCATGCACAATGTACCGAAAAATAGTCATTACTAAATGCCCATAACAAGAAATGGGCTAAACATGGCCATAACAATAAGTCAAAAGCAACAATGGGCTTTAGAGGCATGTTTTCTACAAATAAATGAGCATGTACCAACTTAGCATCCATCCATATATGTTCCTCTCTTGTTTGGATCTCTTTCCTTCAAGGCTCATTTGAATAATCAAGTTGCATGCTTCACCCTCATTTTGCATCAAATCTAAAGCAAAATTGGGATGAAGGAATTCCATACAATTGATTGCTTCCATCCACTAGGAAATCTCAAAAATGTTGTCAAATAATATTTTCTGTTTACTCTTCTTATTGGTTCAGTCTCCACCTATTCTTAGTGTGGTTCAGCTAAAAAAATTTGTCAAAAAATATTATTCTTTAACTGTTCTTACTAGTTCAACTCAAAAATGTTGTCGAAAAATCTCATTTGTTAACTCTTCTTATTGGTTCGACGTCCTCATCTATCAATACAAAGATAGTGACTCTCGCACACTGTCTAGGTAAGACTCTTCCACACTATGAAAATGGGTAAGCTACTCACCCCAAAGCAACAATTAAAGGGGTTTCAAGGGCTAGACAATGTTGCAATCCAAATCTTCTTTCATGAAATTTGACAGTAGGATTTTCAGTCAAAGCTTGACATAACTTGCACAGCGAAGGTGAAGCTATCCTTTTAGTAGGCCATGTTAGAAAATTTGATTTACACTCCCAAAAAAATGCAAGACATATTAACATGTTAGAAAGGGAAGTAGACAATGCAAAGAATTATGTGATTACTATTACCAACACTCGTCAATTTGCCACAATCATTGACCTCTTATGATCTAAGAATACCTACGTTTTGAAGGTTTTTTTCTGCATGTCTATTTTTTTCTACAAGGCTTACACAAGCTTCCCTTGAAAATACTCCACAACAACCTCAAGTGTTAATATTAGTTGAGGTCCTCATCTCACCTCAAAACCTATTCTAAAGAGGATTGATGAAAAATAACCTCAAGGAAAAAAGCTTCCTGGCATGCATAACATGACATATCAAAGAAAAAAAGGAAGCATATGCAATCAAATCTAAGAGGCAAAGCCTTAACTTTAACAACTACATTCATATTCCATTCAATTATGTTAATTAAATATATGCAAGAGATGCAAAGTTCTCTCTTGTCATACTCTTCCATACCAAAAGTGTGTTGTAAAAACCCCTTTTATTTCCCTCAAAGTCTATAATTTCTTCTTGAGGAAAGATCTCATAATTTTTCATTCACTTATGTGGTTGGCCCAACTAAGAAACATTAGACATCTCCAACCTCCCCATAGCTTTTTTCAAGTCAAGAAGAGGAACTAGCCTCCTGCCACCTACTCATTCAATCATTTTCTAGTAAATCAAATTTCATTTTCTATGGAATCATTAAAGCAATGTGCAAAAGTATGTTGTTAGTATTTGGGCTTCTTATATTTCTCTCATGTTCCTTTCAATTGCTAGTACTTAAAGAGGAAAAGAAATTTCAACAAATTGCATTATATAGACAACTATGTTATTCAATATTCACTTTAAACTTTGCATGACAAAAAAGCCTCATGCAAAAAAAAGCATAATAATTTAGTTGTGATTTATCATTGCACACCCTATTAAAGCAAGTGAATGACCTTTGAATGGATTTTTTAGTAGCCACAAACTTGCATTGGAAATTCTTATGAGTACTTCCATAGCTATGATAAATGGGAGTGCATTCTACACATGCATTCTAAAAATGCATTGAAACATGAGCAATGGAAAATTTTATTTCAATGGCCCTAATGCATGCAGTTATTTCAAGAGTGCATCAACCATCAAACCCACCATCAAAACTGGAAAAAAATAGACCCTCCCACTAACTCATTGTTGTGATAAAAGAATCCTTTACATTGGAAATTTGTTGCATTTATAGTTATTTGCTTTTCTTTGTAGTATGCACATCTCTCAAGTCCATCTTACATTCATTTTCTTCCCATTTCAAATCCCTACATGTAATGATACAATGTCTAGAAAAAGATAGGAACTGGTGAGCTAGAATCTCATAAAGGTGAGAAAGGCACAACAAATAACATACACGATACATGTGTTGCAAAGTTTCCTAGCAACATGCCTACTATAGTTCATGGTAAACCCTAGGTATAGTCTTGATCAACACCCCTCTTGATTAAAAATTGATGATGCCACAAAGAAGAAGAAACCTTTCCAAATTATCTTAAAGAAACATCTAGCCTACACAAAATACTTCCAAAATGACATTTGAATGTTTCTTCTCCTATGACACTAGCTCTTGTAGAAGTAGAAATTGAAATAATTTATGTCTCCTCCTTCATGGATTTTGCAATCATTTGGAGTTCCTCCAAGAGTTATCCTTCTAGAATCCAATAGCTATCTTAATTTTTTGTGCAGTTGAGATGATTTTAGCACCCATAGACTTTCAATTTCTTCTCAAAACTACCCACAGAATGCAGATCTAGCCTCCCTTGTCCAAATAAATCTTTTCATGCTTCTTTACCAAAATCGAAATACACATGGCACATTTTGCCACCATTTCACCTATTTTAACCTTTGGTTGAGTCTTTTCTTTCCTTATTTGGCCAAATAGATAACACGATATTCATAAGCTAGAATAGGATATTTGTAAGGTACAATATCCAAATATTCCTACTTGAAATTTCTCGCAATATGGTTTAGTTGCACCTTGCCATCAAGAGCCTCTCCCCCAAATTCCCATTAAACCTACTTGAATCTCCATTGTGGATGGACAAGTGAAACTTCACATGACCTTATGTCTCTTGTAGTTGTCGAATTATTTAGCGCACATGAACTACTGTCTCTAGCCATGCCAAAAATTTGAAGCGGATCATATGCCTCACATGTGAGGTTTCCAAGATCAATGATAGTAAAACCAAAAAAGGCCAAAAACAATAAATAAGTATCTAGAATTTGTGTACGTGAACAAGAAATTGAACCTCATCACTCACTACCACTATCCTAAATGAATGAAAATCTTACACATGCTATTACTAGGTCAATCAGAACTAAATGTTTTAATTGAAGCTTGCCTACAAACATTGAAAAAGTAGTCACTATACTAAAGTGTTTTGGGCCTGCAAAAGGTTATATGCAAGGACTATCAAGGTGCTCATGTTGATTCTTCACATGTTGAGCTACAGGAACTAGATCACATGGACCTAGTAACTTCATTTGTTCTAGAGGACAAAAAATGTTGTCATAGAGAAACCATTATTTGTAGGGTCAAATGCACAAACCTTAGTAACAATTACTATCAACAACATGTAAAGAGCTCATCATATTTACATCGTAAAATAATGGGTTGAAACATGTGAAGTGAAACACATAAAAGATGGTATTCATATCTATTTTTGTGGTCACTGGTTCCATGGCCAAAGATTCAGGGTGATGTGGATGTATTCTAATCTTGGGCCCTCTAGATGCAATAGGCCCCATTCTAGCTAAAATCTTTGATAGCAATAGCCTATGGTCATCTTTGATAGCAATAGTTCTATCTTCCTTTTTCTTTTGTAAGAAATTTTTGATGCATTACAAGCACTAGCTTCTAATTCTATCATTGTATCCTTCATATTGCTTACAAGAGTTGATCGCATCTTCAATCTCGATATAGAACAACTTCAAATGCCACCTACCCTTTGATTGAAATAGAGGTGATCAAGCCTAGTTTTCCCTCCATGACTAATTAGAGTGTAGCTTTTTCCATGTCAATTGTGTTGAGATATTTGCAATTACACCTACTTCAGTCCCTTTGTAAGGAGCAGTGAGGGCTCAGGACTAGAATCCCATATGCACAATATGAGAAAGTGCCACCACTCAATTCCTATAAAGCATTGTACTTGCACTCTTTTTTCCAATGAAATGATAGTACTCTTTTCTTTCTAGTAAAGTTTCTATGGCACTGTCCACACACAAGATTGTGGTTATGAGTCCAAGTTTCAATCTTGGAACCTAATTCACTTGTGTGACAATTTGTCTTTGCCAGGGTCAATGTCTTCATGAGTTTCTTCTTCCTCTTTCAACCTCCATATCTTCCGCATCTGCCATGCTCTAGATCTCACATATTTTAACATGGTATCGGAGGTCAACTGAGCATGATCCAAATCTCCTTTCACTCTTCTCGGCTTCTCTTCATCTCAGGTTCAGTGCATGACCCCCATTCCTCACTTGAATCTCACACTCACCTCATGGCAGCCATAGCCAAATAGGACCTTGCCTCCTTGGAGCTTCCATATCTCTCTTGATAGGCTGTATCATTAGGAGCTCTCTTCTAGAAGATTTTTCATTTGCTAAAAGTGCTTCTCTATATCACCTCAAAACTTGACATTGCCCTGTCCACTACTCAGCATTGTCATTTTTCTCAGGATTTGTCTTATGGCCTCCATAGCGAGGCAGTACCTAGTCATCTTGGAGCATCATCATGTTGCAACATTGACCATCATATGCTTCAACATTGCCAAAGATTTGTCACACTGTCAAAACCTGCGCCCATGCTGATCAAATGCTTTGATCTATCCCTGCACAGCGCGATTTTAGTCGCCATCATAGAGCTTTGATAGCCCATGAAGTAAGCTTCATCTTCATATAAATGTTTTTCAAATGATCAAGTATAGCTCCTGCAATCTAAGAAAAACAAGGCTGCCCCTAGAAACCCTAACTATGACTCCATAGCCATTTTCACCTAAAGCTCGAAAATCTCATCACTTTCTCTCCTACCACCTGGAGAAACCCACTACCACTCCAATCTGCTATCCTAGCATCAAATCAAGGACGAGAAGAACCTAGATTCATTGACAGAAGATCAACAACCTCAAACTAAGAAGATTTGAGTTCTGACATAAACCTAGACATAGTCTTTACATAGTGTGTTTTCACTTGTCATTACTTGTGTCTCTTGACACACTATAATCTACTCTTCCACTGATAAAATCCGAGAATTCTAGAGTTATTTGCTACTGCTCCATTCATCTAACATGGGCAAAGACTCTCCAACTGCTCACTTCAAAGGAGTCGGGTTTCATACCTGGTGGACCCGCATCAAACTCATCCTGGTGAAGAAAGGCCTCTAGGCCATTACTACTGGAAAAGAAAAGAAGCCTCATGATGCACACATTGCAGTCACTTGGCAAAAGAATGATGATAAGGTTCAAGCTATTATCAAATTGGATCTAGACGACAGCTATATCTACCATGTGTATTACACAAGATACATGGAAGAGACCACACTTTGTTTGGTGCACAGTCTAAATCATTAAAGTATGGTCTCGTGATTGAGTTTTTCAGGCTTGAAATGAAGTCCAATACATCACTTGCCACACATCTAAATTGCATGGAAGGACTTCTAACCCAACTTGCAAGAATCAACATTAAAATGGAATAATATGTTTGCATCGGTGTTCTACTTAAAAGTTTGCCTCGTGAATATAATAATGTATCAACAACTCTAATCAACATGCCAAACCTTGAACTTTTTGATATCCAAGAATCACTATTAGAGGAGGAAAAGAAGCTAAAAACTAAGGAAGAACCAAGCACCTCTAGAGATGAACAAGCATTACATGTTGACAACATGTAAAAAGGCAAGAGGAATCAGCTCTTCTATGACTTCTACAAAAGGACCAGACACACCGAGAAGTTCTGCCAGAAAGAGGTCCCAAAAGGCCTAGCTAGTTGCAACCAAAGAAGAAGAAGAAAATAGTGCAAAGGAAGAAGAAGAAGAAGAAGAAGAAGAAGAAGAAGAAGAAGACCACTAGGAGAAGGACAAACCTCATCAATCCTTCTATTCAGATATACTTTTTTAGCTTTGTATTTCTTAGCCCTGATGCTTCAGACATAAACTTAAAAAATCCTCAAGTAGTCTTGTACTACAGCCTATGTACACTTTGTGAGGCCCCTGCTATAGCCTCTGGATGACCATCATGTTTGTGGTACCCACATTTAGCCTTTTCTGTGATAGCCTCTGGTGTTTTGCCATGTTTATGGTGTGTCCACACTTTGCAGGTGTTGCTCTCACTATAGCCTCTACACACTTTGTACTTCTGGTTGTGATTGAGGGAGGTTATTGAGATATTTGCAATCACACCTACTTTAGTCCCTTTGTATGGAGCAGTGATGGCTCAGGACTAGAATCCCATATGCACAATAGGAGAAAGTGCCACCACTCAATTCCTATAAAGCATTGTACTTGCACTCTTTTTTCTAATGAAATGATAGTACCATTTTCTTTCCAGTAAAGTGTCTATGTCACTATCCACACACAAGATTGTGTTTATGAGTGCAAGTCTCAATCTTGGAACCTAATTCACTTGTGTGACAATTTGTTTTTGTCAAGGTCAATTTCTTCATGAGTTTCTTATTCCTCTTTCAACCTCCATAGCTTCCACATCTACTCTAGATCCCGCATATTTTAACAAATTTCCAATGAGTATTACTTGTGTTCACATATGTGTTAGATCAAACATCAAAAAAAGTTGCCATATTGGAATCACCTACAAATATGACTTCCATATTAGGTTCAAGCTAAACCATCTTAAGCCAATACCATGAAATGGGGCATTCAAAAGAACCCACAAATGTAAGAGGAAATTAAGGAAATGGGGCATTCAAAGAACAACCCACTCATGTAAAAGAATGGGGAACACTCACCCTAGGGCATTATAAATAGAGCCCTCATGAGAAAAAGTAGTTGCCTCTCTAGAGAAATCCTAAAATGACTCGTCTTTAAGTGAGCACAAGGCCAATTCCTAATATGAGTTGTCTAAAAGTAGAAAAATCCCAATATGATCTAATATGGCCAAATGAGAGTGTCTAGAGAGGAAACATTCTTTCTTGGAAAATTTTGAGCCAAAACACAAAGACCATGAACAAGAGTGGATCATAATGAGCTACATAATGCTAACACCCTCCCTCAGATCATGGGTGGAAAGTACATGAATGTATGAAATGAAATGGGAAACATCCTTAGAGGTCCACCAACACCCCTAGAAGAACCTCAAGATGATCACAATGTGCCATAGCCACCATAGCCACCAAAGAAGCTTCATCATCACCATATGCTTAACACCTCAAAAGAGCCTTTACAAAGCTAGTTGGGATAGCGACTTCCATGTTAGACACCATCTCCAGAGAAGCACCAATGTCAATGTAGCTCATACGCATACCTTGATCACAAAAAATGAACATAGCACCTTCTCTATCACACATGCAACCTTCTCCAACTAAAGCATACCATGTTATTGACTCCTTGCCTTCAGCCACCTACCAAGGTGTGCAACCATGTCAGATCAATTAGAAGAAAAATCACTTGTTATTAAAAAAATCCCTTCATGGACCTAGAGACAACTAGCTCCAATGTTTCTTTTCACACTAGAGTATCTTTGTGCCAATGAGATATTTTTTCTCCATTTCACTCACTCACTATCTCTCTCTAGCCTAGAACATGTGAGGACTGCATGCAACCATGGCTTTGGAATCTCCTCAATTAGAGGTTCCCAAAAAGTTCTATAGGTAGCTCCTCTACTACTG
Source organism: Lygodium microphyllum (assembly GCF_053477565.2). Lineage (NCBI taxonomy): Eukaryota > Viridiplantae > Streptophyta > Polypodiopsida > Schizaeales > Lygodiaceae > Lygodium > Lygodium microphyllum. Next base: position 72,797,405 of record NC_141141.1, read on the forward strand.
TAGCCATTCATAGGGCATCAAAGGCCATACCCTTATGTGTTGATTGCTTGACCCCTCTTACACACACACACACACACACACACACACACACAATCTTGGTAGATTTCCTTCATTAACATTGAAATATTTTCCTATGTTAACATCAAGTGTGATACATAAAATGCAAGATACTCACATAATTTCTCAAGTTTTTATCATGCAAGAAACCTATGTGATGATACCATATTAAAATGGTAGCAAAGGTTTCAACCTACTTACTTTAGCTACAAAAGGGTTGAAATAAAGGACTATTGCATTATATCATACCAAGAATCATCACATGCAAGCCACAACCAAATAGAAAGTGCAGATCAAATAGGAGAGCATCCTTAGAGGAGGATTTGCAAAAGGGCATATGATAAGTTCCATTTCGTTAATGTATAGCCTATGTGGCACAATTGTGAAAAAACTCCATACCACATCTCAGCATGATGAACATGCCAAAAATGTCATAAATTGGTCAAACATGAATTAAGAAGATATGTCATTTTCATTTGAGTGATTTGGGCTATGCTTGATTATCCATCAAGGCTTTTCTTGAAATTGCTCCTATAACTGTTGAAAAAAGAATGTGAAAAGGAGAAGAAACCTACCAAGGTAGATGCTCATCACACTCAAACAAACACACACACACAAAACCATAGAGAATGTAATATTTGACATGGAAACTATTGATTAAGGGGGGCAATTAGTGCCTTTCCATGAAATATTTCACACTCACCTTGAAGAATTATTTTTGATTGGTGCTTCTCAAGTACATATTTTTTAACTTAATTTCATAAAGTCAACTTCATGTTCTTGGTTGATTGGTGCTTCACAAGTACATATTTGTTATAGTGGATTTAATCATGAAGTCAGTGCATGTTCTTTGAGATGATTTGTGAGTCTATTTGTGGCTAAGTAAAATACCTCCTCAAAAGTAAATATACACTCTAAAGGATTCAAACTCAAATTTACCTCTTTGCATCTTGTCAAACATAGCTGGAGGTGCATTAGATGGAGGCTTGTTTTCGCAAAACTCATCTAAAAAGACTCTCATTTTCCAACAATGGTATTCCTATTGACCCTATGAAGATTGTAGCCATTATACAAGCCACAATACCGAATTCAACATCTGAAGTCCTCCAATTCATACAACAAATCAAATGGCATATCCCATGCAAGAAGATTCCAATGGATGGTTCCACTTAGTCTTCTATATGTGAGCCGGGGATTATCCAATGCAGAGAAGAATTAATTTGTTAACGGAAAGAGAATGTCTGGGTATGATCTATTCTATCAAGAAATTTCAACATTATTTGCTAGGGCATGTGTTTATTTTCCATGCAGATCACCTAGCCTAGGTTTGTCTAGTTAAGCAATAAAATGTGATGGAAAGATTAGCAAGGTGGATTTTCTTACTAAAAGTGACAACACCTAGAACCAATGCTACTATTGCAAAAAAAATTAGCAACATTGTACACAATTGGCACATTTTTACCAACTTTTCACATCAATTTAATGCAGATGCTGTCGAGATTTCATCTTTGGAGTACGTGTCTCTACAATCCAGCGGAAAAAGTGGAAAATCTTGGTTCGAAGGAGTTTTGTGCTAGAGGATGGACTTAGGAAAATACGAGGTAGAGTTTGATAGTTTTATCTAATCAGAAGGGATTAGAATTTTGTCTTGGATGATCATTTGACCTTTATTCCCATATAGAATATATTGACAAATCCAAATGAGTTGTTTTTGAAAGGTTAGAGATGGTTGAGTGTATAGTCGAGTATGACTTGGCAAAAGCAAAATACATGAATTCGATAGCACAAATTGGACAAGTGGTCTTGGTCATTGATGATGATTGTAGATAGGAGTAGTAGAACTGGTAAATTTTTCACTATATCATACATAGAATAGACATTGGGATATGGTAGGGAGAGAATTGTATTTCCAAGATGATCACATTAAAGATTAAAGGAGGGAAGGGATAAGTCAAAGAACAAAGGCAATGCTAATGTGGACAAGGAGAGTCACTACTCTACAATGTCAAGTATTTGAGACATCTTCGAGTAAGTGGAGTTAATGACATGGATATAACAATTAGTGGACCATGAGCATTTGAGTTAATGTGACAAGATACTAGCATGGTTACTTATCCATGAAGAAATAAATTCAAATCAATATTGAGTATCCCTGCACTTGCCACCAACTTGATGTGTGCAACTTAGAGATTTGAATATGGAGAAAAAGGGTAATTTGCATTATTGTTTATAAATGTATCTACAACAAAAACATGCAATAAAAATGTCAATTGTTGGTGGAAGAGGATTAGAAAGGGGAGAGGAAGTCCAAAGGGGGCCAAGTGAAGAAGAGGAAGGGGGGAGCTCGTGGGAAATTGGAGAGTTGTGATGAAGAAAGGGGATGCCATCCAATAGTGGGAGGGAGAGAAAACCAATAGGTGGAAGAAGAGAGCACCATCATATTCCTGGGCGCCATCAATTGGACAAGAGAGAGAGGGACAAGAGAGTTTTCAAAACCATCAAACCAAGAGGATTTGAATAAAAATTGTAGTTGGAGAGGGCAAGAGAAGGGGATTGAAGCCAATGACTCTCCCATAACCATCGCCATGTCTTCTCCTTCCACTTCAAGTTTTGGAGCTTCGATATACCTGCGTAATCTGAAGTGATAGAGTAGGAGAATTCTCTATTGCCTTCCGATTGCTCTACTTTGCTCCCGATTCCGTGGATAGATGATGGAGATATTGCATTACTCTCCTCCCCTTTCTTAGTTGTCAAAGATTAAGTCTTAAAAGAGTTACAAGTGGCTATTCCTATGGCAATAATGCAATTGGCCAATGGATCTCTCGGGAGAAGGGAAATGATGAGTTCATCATTGGGAAAGACTGGATAAACTCCACTTGGCTGGACTACAAAGGACACGACTCTCAAAGACGCAATTACGATTCTTGTACTTTACGTAAGTGTCTTAACTCGTTTAACAGAAAAAAGTAATTGTGCGTAAATATTTCTTTGATTTGGAATTTTTATAAAAATTCTTTGAACCTCAATTTCAATTTTCTATAGTTTTTATAATTTATTTATGTTTATTTTATATTTTAAAAATAAAAAATATTTAAAAATACTTAAAATGACTTAAAATGATATAGATAGTTTTTTATAAAATATTTGGTTAAACAATTATAAGATATGATATTTTTATGATAAATTATGTACTCTTGAAAGTATTCTTAAATTTTTTTAAAATTTTTAAATGATATTTATTATGTCTTAAAAATAAAAAATAGTTATTTTGGATTAACATTACAGTATTTTTTTATAAAAGTCATGTTTTTAATTCAACAAAAATTAGGATCTTCTATAGAAAACCTAAGAATATAGTTTTGAATGTTTTATGAAATGTTATTGGGGTTAGAGAAAAAAAATTATTTGATGTTATTACTTTGAACATTATTAATATAAAATATGATGTGTCTAACTTTTTGCAAATTAAAAGTGTTGTCAAGGTATTAAGCTATACCAATATGGGACAAGGGAAATTAAAAAAAAAAGAAAATTAGAATTTGTGGGTTTGAGAAATGTCAGTTGATTTGTTAATGAAAGGAATTACATAGAAGTATTGGATTTATGCTCTAAGGTGAATTCCTGAAGGGATAAAAATCGTAGGTTTTGTATTTTAGTATCCAATATAGAGATAGAGACGAAGTGTAAAAATATGAAAGTTTATTGAGTTATCGATATTAGATTAGTTGGACTATTTTGAAAGAGTGTCGTAAATATTGAGGAAGGCTAGAATAAATCATAGAAATTAGTTATGAATATCACCTATTCAGTGCAACAACTCCTAGAAGTTGGCTTGACAACCTGATTAAAAGTGATTTGGTCTTTGGCCGATCAAAAAGAATTCGAGTACGAAGTGATACATCAACCAAGAGCTCAACATTGTTAACTTTCTATCCCCACTAGATTCTAAAGAAGCACTAACTAGTGTCGATGATGAATTCCCAAATGTCCACTTATTTATAGCCAAAGCAAATAAACTTGAGCCGAAACCTAACCCACCATGGACATGGTATGAGAAAATGCTGTCCTTCTTGGAAACCCACCCCACCTCCAGAAAGATTAGCAAAAAAAATGGGCTATGGGGGCAGCAATTCTAAAGAAAGCTCACCAAGGGATTTCTAGTAGCCATTTTGCTATCGATGTGACCATCAAAAAAATCCAACAAGCTGGATTATGATGGCTAACCATGCACGGTGATGCAAGTAAGTGCAGCAATGTGACTCTTGCTAGAGGTTGGGCCAATCTATGCCAAAGATTGCTTGCCGCCTCAGCCAATCCTTTCCTTGGAGCCATTTCAAAAATGGAGCCTTGACTTTTTTGGTCCTATCTTCCTAGAAATCATATACTAAAAGCAAGCACATCTTGATAGCAACAGATTATTGTAATTAATGGATAGAAGCATGGGCTCTCCCATATAACACTGAAAAATTGATTGGCAATTGTTTATTCAAAGGCAGCTTCACCCAATATGGTACTCCCATTGAATTGGTCAATGATCAAGGCACACATTTTGTTAATAAGGTTATTAAGAAATTGACTTCATTTTTCCCCATTGTGCACAAGAACTCATCACCCTATTATCTGTAAGCTAATGGCTTAGTAGAATCCATAAACAAAGTGTTCCACAAAATTTTAACTAAATTGGCAAGATCAAATTTGAAAAGACTGGGATACCAAGCTTCTAGCCACATTATGGGCTTACAACACATTGTTCAAGAATGCTATCAAAATGACACCTTACAAATTGACATTAGGCCTAGAAGCCATCACACATCTAGAGAATGCAGTACCTAGTCTATGGATCGTGGTACAAGGATGGCTCATCTTAGAGGAATCTCCTCCCTTCTAGATGGAAGCCTCACCTAGTTGGAAGAAGATCGAATCTACAATGCTTAGATCTTATCCAAAGACCAACCTTGACAAAAGCATCGAGTTGACAGACTTTCCAAGAAACAACTCTTTCAGAAGGGCCAATTCATCCTGGTATTCAAGACCCAGATGTGGGCAAGCTCCCGAAAAAGCTGAAATTCCAATGGAGTGGTCCCTTTTAGGTGTTTCATGATTTAGGTACTAACTATTTCTACCTAACTGACTTACAGGAAAAGCTGCTACCAAAACCTATCAATGGATTCCAACTACATCATTATCATGCCGACGCTTCCAGTGTCCATTCTCCATCAACATAAAATCCTCTCCACCCTCACTATCGCATTCCAAACATTTCATCCCACTGATTTCCAGCTTTTGACTTGAATCCATTCATTCATGAACCCCACTCATTTGATGATACCCTCAACACTAGCATCGTATCTCAAAAAACTCATCTTCATCATGTCCTTTTATGGCCTACTTTGCTGACATGGTGAACATGCATTGGCCACCATAAGACATTTGCATCAACTCAATGGAAGTTTTAAGAAATATTTTTCCCCTCATCACCTTTATTTGTCACCTTACACTTGTGATCATCTCCTTGTCAAGATTGTGGGAGAGAAGGAAGGAGTCTCACTTGTAGATTTCCTACTTGCACAATGGGGGAATACACACAAAGGTGGAGGCTGAAAATAGTTTTTTCCTCTTCTTAGTTGTGTAAGCCAAAAAGAACTCAAGTACATAGAAATAGAAGAACCCTATATATGGGTCTCAAACCAAACTCAACTAACTAAGGTGGCATACTAACTGAGCCACGAACTAGAGTAGATAAGGATAGCTATCATCTAGCTATTATTCATGGGCAGTGTACCAACCGCTGTCGTAGAGTTCACGGAAGGGCTGCAGAACACGGGGTTCAAGGTACAGCAAGAAATAAAGACTAACAAGAAGATCTCAATAACACAATATTTGATGCTAAGATCATTATATTGTTTGCAAAGGAGTTACAAGAAGTTCATGTTCAGAATAAACTGATTACATTCAGATGTATGATGTCATTTACTTTGAACGGAATAATGAGCATTAACTTATAATCCAATCAAGCATGTCCTTTAGAGCAGTGAACCTTCTGTTGTTCCACACATCTGATTTCAGATGCTTTCAGAGATTTTCTATCAAATTCAGATCACAACAGCAGCAGGCACATCAGTCCAGAAACTTTCAGCAATCTAACTCCTGTTTTTGAGCATCAAAGGTTCTCAATTGGGATTGTTTATGCATAAGAATAGCCATTCCCTGTTTTCTAGCATAACCTCTTGAAGATACCCATAGCCACTGTTTGTCTCATATCAGGAGCAACAAAAATTGACCAAAGAACCATCCACATAAGCATGGCTGCCATAAATGCATACGAGATTTTTACTGCTTCAGGAAGTTCCCATAATTATGCTTGTATGTTGTATGGAGGATGGTATGATAGCCTGCACCCATGATTGGCCAAATTTTTCCATGGATACAGTCATGAATATTGGTGGTCCAGACAGTCTCCAGAAATTTGAGAGCAACATGAGTTATAAAGTGGGTCGGTATAAACAGAATTGCTATCACATGTGGACAGACCTATAGAATCCCATCCATTGGGTGAAATGCCAACCCTGTAAACTGCGATAGAGTGTTCTCTTTGTTGTAAATATGGTGTGTTGCATGTAGTCATTTGTAGAGGGGTCTGCAATCATGTAAACTTCTTTGCATCCAATAAATGCCAAACTCTACTACCACAAGGTAAACTATCGACCATGCTATGTAGAGAAGCAATCCAACATGGCTGATATTTGGATAACACTTAGTCCAGCCTTGTTCAATCATGTATTCTGAAGCTGTAGGCAAGGAAACATATAAAGGCATAGCCTGGAAATACACATGTTTTTTCCAATAGTAGATGTATCATCACCAAAGACCGCCTGCTCCATTGCATTAATGTTGTTCTGCATTCTCTGGGACAGATTAGCCTTCACATCTTATGCTACACTATTGAAGGAGGTGATGGAGACCTTCACTCGCTTTCATCCCTTTTCTGTAAAGCCAGCAAAAGCCATTTCCCGTCATGATCAAAATTCGGAGTGCATCAGCGTGAAGCCTGTCAAGTGATATGCTTGCTGAATAGCAGGATGTTAATGCTGCCGTAAGCATTAAAGAACACTTTTGTCATGATGGTGAAGGCCTGTTATAGTCGTCAGATTCAGATAAGCGAGGGACCACCAAGATTCAGGATAAGTAGGACCAGGGCATTGAGCCATGGCAGCTCAGACTGAAAGTGCACATGATGCAATTGCAATTATGAGAAAGAGGGATAGGGACAGGAAGTAGCCACTTGCGGTATTCCTCCGGGGAGCATAACCATCGATGCATCCTCAATCAGTTGACAGTGTCTATCTTCATCTCTGTCGCCAGTAATCGTTTCTGCTTCCTCCAAGTTTTCCTCCGCTTCTTTAACTACATCAGCCTCATCCTGGACTAGAACCAGAAAGAATAGCGTTTCAACCCTCTTCTCCCATCAACGCTCAGAATTTTCGCATGAATTGCACAGAGATTGGTGTCCTGTTTCGAAATTGACAAGCATGAACGGCCTTTGAGGAGGGAGACGAAGGTGCAACTGTTTGGCTGGACATGTTCCTGCTGCACTCGATGACAGAGGTGAAAAGCGAGGTGTTTTGGGCGGCAAGGTGCAAGCTAATGGAGGAGATCCTGAGCCGTAGGGAAGAGAAGGAATCGGGCAAGAACGGAAGCGCAGAGAACACGCTTGCAACAATCAACAATTAGTATCTCAATTTCCCCCATAGGCATCCCACAGGCGGTCTGTTCCATTCAATTTAGTCCCATAAGCTTCCCGTATGAGTTGACGCCCTGCTATCTCTGGGTATTTACCCTAATCACTCAGGAAGAAGAGTAGCCTCCATGATTGCCCTTTCACCTTCAAAGCTTTCTTCACCATGGCATAGCCTGACTGCATCTATCAAATCGTCCTGTTTGTCTTCTTCACATCGTCTTCACTCACATGCCAAAGCATTACATTTCCTTGACAATCGGATATAGAGGCTGCCATCCAAGAACTTGTAGGGACCTCAATGCCTGATACTTCTGTTCCAGGCTGGCGAGATCATGATGTGATGAGAAAAGCTATTCAGCAAAGGCCTTGTCTTTTGCAGAAAGGGGATGGAATCCTCATCAGCAGCAGAGATCGCGAAGAGGCAGAGGAAGGCGAGTTGCAGAAATATTCTAGCCGCATCGAAAATATCATTCCGTCCAGAATTAGAGGAAGTTCGAATGTCTTTTCTCCTCAGTGCCTGTGGCTACTTCCTTCCTCTCGATTCCAAGAACTCTCCTCCTTTCCATGTATCCTCCTCTCTGATCTTCGAACGCGTGAAGACCAGTCTTTTTCCCCCCCTTTCGCCATTCGAATTCTCTTTTCCCCAATTAGTCTCCTTTTTCCCTTCCTTTTCATGACTTCCTCCGCTTTTTCTCTCCTTTCTCCCCCAATTAGCATCTTCACACCAGCTCGACTCTTGAATGTTTCTCCTACATGCTGAGCCTTTTATGGTTACCCCAGTTTCAGCAGAACCCCATCCTTGGGCGGTTGATCCAGAGGTGGGCAGAAATGCTCGTACAGCACCACTGTATGCAGAAGCATGATCCACTCGTCGCATTGCAGTTGTGGCTCTTGCAATATCTGAAAATACAGCTAAGGCATTCTTATCAGTCAACCATACGAGTTCACACTCCCCACCAAAACGGAGAACAAATATACTAATATCTGCGTCTCTCGGAAGGTCAAAGAGACCAACAACTAGCCTCGGATCCATATCCAGCACCGGATTAAAGACAGAAGCCTGTTGTTCCATATCTTTGGCGCCCATGTAAACAACACATTGTAACCCAAAACAAGCACACACTGTAACAGTGATAACTCCATGCTTCTCATAGCACATTTCAATGCTTAGCCTCCTTCTTTCCAACTCCTGGATGTGGTTATCATTAGGTATTTTTGATGTAGCTGGAGAAGGAGAAGACAAAGTCCTAACATGTTCACCAGCATCAGTTGTGCTTTCCATTCAACCTTGCTCAACATAGGCTGAAAGCATCTCATCATATTCGCCACTTTTGTCTCCAACTCCTCCCCACTATACTTATACGCATAAAATAAATGTTATCACAACAACTAAGTATGTACAAAGTACCAAATCCCATGCACAACTTTTGGGTGGTTTACACACTTTGAATGCGCAGCAATACGACATCCACCCCCTCTAAACCTGCGCATCCTCCGGATGTGCCAACTATCCAGGATCATTCAACTCCACAAACAGGTCAAGTCCATCTTCTGATTCTAGTAAACCTGTTTCTCCATCAGCTTCATCATCCCAATGAAATTTCTGCCCCTTTCGAAACAGCTGATAGAGAACATCTGCAATATGAGCAAAATGAGGAATCCAAATCATGTAAAATACACAAGCTCCCACATTCCTGATTGTCACTTTGTTCACGGGCTGCATATCCTGAATAAATCTCAAAGTACCATTCTTCTTTGGTACAGTAAACCACCTGTTAGAATAGGGTGCAGAAGAGGGTTCCAAAATCCCCATTTTAATCTTCTCATTCAGCAATTCTATCAGTTTTGGCAAGTGTGCTTTAGGCACAGGTATAGGACGTATATTCCATGGTATATGAGGAACAGTGAAGATGACCATAGGTGCAACCAATTCGGGACTAATGCAGCCAATTTCATGTGGGAAGAAAGCAAATGCCTTACCATGACGTCCAAGCATCTCTCTAAAACATTCTTTTTCCACTGGAAGCAAAAAATCCTCATTTCTAATCTTCAATTCTGCAAGAGTTTCAGCTGTAAACTTATGTCCAATATTTGCAGGATCCCTCAACATAGGCTGCTTCATAGCTTTTTCAATCTGTTCATCACTATCAGAAGGAAGCGGGCCTGCAACCGGCTTAACCTTCTTATCAACTGTTTTATATTTTGTGTCAACCTTGGCATCATTCAAGCACTCTTTCCTTTGCTGCAATTTCTGCAAATTTTCAGCATCTTTCAACTCTGTTGGCTGAAAAATTTCAGCCTTTAGCTCTATAGACTGCATGGGTGCAGCCTGAAACTCTGTATGCAAAAATTTTTCTGCATTCAACTCTGTTGGCTGAATGGATTCAGCCCTCTGCAATTCTATTAGCTGATCAAGATCAGCCATAAATTCAGTTTGCTGAGTTTTCTCAGCCTCTAACTCTGTTTGCAGCATAAAACCAGAAATTTCCTGAAACATATCCAAGGTTTGCACAGGTATCATCTTTGAACCCTTGCATACATCAGTTTTCAGCATTGCTCTCATCTCAAGCAATGTATCTGCATAAGACATCCCTTCATACAATCCATCCACATGCTCTTCTGCTTGCAAGATACCTGCATTCTTCAACTCTTTCTCCTTACGACCAATGTACTGCCTGGCAGCTCTAGGCAAATCTGAAATTTTCTGATAACTTACTGAACTATCTGAAGTAATCCCAACAAAGTTATTGGAGAAAGACTGGCTGCCAGGAGGCGAGATCTCCTCTTTTCTCCGCTCCGTACCACTGGCGTCTCGCAAGACAGCGGTACCTAATGAAAATCCAACTCCTTCGCAGGTAGTGGTGCCTCACGCAAGGAGTTCCTGTTTCTCGGATGATTTACCCCAACAGTCATAAACTGAACAGCTCGCATACCATCTTTACTGCGTATCCGCGCATAAGCTGACCCATCATCCATCACTTTTGTTTCCATTCTTGCTTCTGTAATGAAAGGCTGTCCAAGAATAATTGGATAAGAGCATGAATCCTGAACAAAGCAATGATAATCCTCTTCAACATTACCAATAGAAATTCTGATACTCGGACAAGCAGCATACATATCACCAGAAGTATTATTGGCGGCTCTCATGCACCAGCCATGCTCTGCATCCATAGGCCACTTGCCACTCTCATAAACACCTCGAGCAATAAGATTAATTTCAGAACCATGATCAACTAAAGCAATCAAGGGAATTTGTTTCTCTCCAATCCTTACCACTGTCTCAGTGGTTGCTCTAGCCCAATGACTTCGTGAAAAATGGCTGCGAGGAATGAGAATAGGGGTCTCATCATCTTCATACTGCATAGGCTGCACTATTTTCTCCAATTGCGGATTAACAGAAGCATTCTCAACCATCACTGCATCATCATGCTCTTCTCCAAGAGCTCCATGCCACAATCCCTGTAAAGCAGGTCCTTCCATCGCATGTCTTTTCCTCCGCAAAAGATCCTGCATCTGATCCTGTATTTCTCTTCTAGCAATCCCAAGAGCCTCTCCAACAGTAAAAGTGACTTCACTATTCAAAATTCTTTCATGAAAAATCTTACTCATATCCGTTTGCATATCAAGGTCTGACAAGAGCTTGAATCCTGGCTCTTTTCTTGGTTGCCTCTTTTCCTTCTGCTTTTCTCCCATTGGTTGATCAGAATCTGTTTGAACTGGAGAATTTGACATAGGTGGAGCTGTAACAGGTGGTGAAACAAAGTCACCCCCTCTAGTCTTTTTGGAGGAACTAGGATCCTCTTCATCTCTTCTTCTCTTTTCTTCAACCATGGCATCTAAACCCTGCGTTTTAGCAATATAAGCAAAAATAGAATACCTGTCAACAGGAGAATCCCATCCTGTTTCTCCTCGGATGCTAGAGCCCACACAAGTCATAGTAGAAGTTTGAACTTTCCCTCTTCTCGCTATCTCCAAGGCAGAAGACCATAAAGCAGAGTCTCCATCAGATTTCTGCTCAAGCTGGACTCCAAAAGCTGAAGCATCTCCTCTAACACTCACATAAGCTGATCGCGCAGCCATATCATCAACAAGCTTCTTCATACCTCCCTTACCAAAATTTGTGTCAAGAGGAGCGCCAGTCTCTGTCAGCCATATCTTCCCATCTTGTCCCCAAAACACTACATTCTTCTTACGTGCATCCTGAAAAGCATCACAATCTCTGCAGTGTTGGTGCTCTGTACTATCACACCAAATACATCGTCGCCCTTTCCTTTGACCAGCTGGAAAAGCAGTCACTGGAGCAGGCGCTACAACAGGTACAGACATAAGTTGCTCCTTTAACTTACCAACTTCAGCTTTGACTGCTTCAATCGTCAAATCCGCCAAGCCTTTAATAACATCATCTACAGATAAAGGCACTGGAGCAGTAGGAACTGGTGGAACTGGTGGATGCATAACAGGAGGAGTAGGCTTAGGCAAAGAAGCGGCAGGGGTAGAAGAAGAAGTCTCCAAGTATTTTTCAGGAACTGATCCTGTATTTCGATGCAATCTTACTCTCCTGCGCTGCTTCTTAACAAGAGCATTCACAGCATCAATGACATGTCTCCACTCAGTCTTTAAACCTGAATCAATAGCTTGATCTTCCAAAAGATCATCCAACTTTTCCTGTAAATCAGCATCTGCAGCTTGCAAAAACAACTCCACTTTCTGCATCTCCAAAGCTTGCTGTTCAGTCCCATCCAACTGATCATAACGGCTTTCAAACTCTCGCAGAAGAGCGGTAACAGAAAGTCCCTTATTAAGCATAGAAACCCATGCTAAAAAATTCCTGCGATTCATAAGACCTGTATCCTCCAGGAAATATTCATCTTTTAATGCTTTTTTAAATTCAGCCCAACCTGCATGTGCCTCTTGAATTTCTGCAATTCGACCTTCAAGAGCGCGCACCACGATCCGCAAGAAGTAACGGCTCCAAACATCTTGAGAAACCCCAAAAAACTTCATCTTTTCTTCATACAAATGCAGGTAAGTTGACACTTGCTGGCCATTAAACTGCTTCATCTCCTGTTGGACAGCTTTCAAGGCATCCATAGCATCACTGTCTCGTTTTGCATGAACTTGCTGCTGCACATACATGGTAAATGACTGAAACAGGTTCTTCATAACATTATCATCTGTCATCTCTTCTTGCGAGTCTCCCATCTTGCTGATGACGCAGCACTTTCACGTCGGGTTCACCAGAAATGTCGTAGAGTTCACGGAAGGGCTGCAGAACACGGGGTTCAAGGTACAGCAAGAAATAAAGACTAACAAGAAGATCTCAATAACACAATATTTGATGCTAAGATCATTATATTGTTTGCAAAGGAGTTACAAGAAGTTCATGTTCAGAATAAACTGATTACATTCAGATGTATGATGTCATTTACTTTGAACGGAATAATGAGCATTAACTTATAATCCAATCAAGCATGTCCTTTAGAGCAGTGAACCTTCTGTTGTTCCACACATCTGATTTCAGATGCTTTCAGAGATTTTCTATCAAATTCAGATCACAACAGCAGCAGGCACATCAGTCCAGAAACTTTCAGCAATCTAACTCCTGTTTTTGAGCATCAAAGGTTCTCAATTGGGATTGTTTATACATAAGAATAGTCATTCCCTGTTTTCTAGCATAACCTCTTGAAGATACCCATAGCCACTGTTTGTCTCATATCAGGAGCAACAAAAATTGACCAAAGAACCATCCACATAAGCATGGCTGCCATAAATGCATACGAGATTTTTACTGCTTCAGGAAGTTCCCATAATTATGCTTGTATGTTGTATGGAGGATGGTATGATAGCCTGCACCCATGATTGGCCAAATTTTTCCATGGATACAGTCATGAATATTGGTGGTCCAGACAGTCTCCAGAAATTTGAGAGCAACATGAGTTATAAAGTGGGTCGGTATAAACAGAATTGCTATCACATGTGGACAGACCTATAGAATCCCATCCATTGGGTGAAATGCCAACCCTGTAAACTGCGATAGAGTGTTCTCTTTGTTGTAAATATGGTGTGTTGCATGTAGTCATTTGTAGAGGGGTCTGCAATCATGTAAACTTCTTTGCATCCAATAAATGCCAAACTCTACTACCACAAGGTAAACTATCGACCATGCTATGTAGAGAAGCAATCCAACATGGTTGATATTTGGATAACACTTAGTCCAGCCTTGTTCAATCATGTATTCTGAAGCTGTAGGCAAGGAAACATATAAAGGCATAGCCTGGAAATACACATGTTTTTTCCAATAGTAGATGTATCATCACCAAAGACCGCCTGCTCCATTGCATTAATGCTGTTCTGCATTCTCTGGGACAGATTAGCCTTCACATCTTATGCTACACTATTGAAGGAGGTGATGGAGACCTTCACTCGCTTTCATCCCTTTTCTGTAAAGCCAGCAAAAGCCATTTCCCGTCATGATCAAAATTCGGAGTGCATCAGCGTGAAGCCTGTCAAGTGATATGCTTGCTGAATAGCAGGATGTTAATGCTGCCGTAAGCATTAAAGAACACTTTTGTCATGATGGTGAAGGCCTGTTATAGTCGTCAGATTCAGATAAGCGAGGGACCACCAAGATTCAGGATAAGTAGGACCAGGGCATTGAGCCATGGCAGCTCAGACTGAAAGTGCACATGATGCAATTGCAATTATGAGAAAGAGGGATAGGGACAGGAAGTAGCCACTTGCGGTATTCCTCCGGGGAGCATAACCATCGATGCATCCTCAATTAGTTGACAGTGTCTATCTTCATCTCTGTCGCCAGTAATCGTTTCTGCTTCCTCCAAGTTTTCCTCCGCTTCTTTAACTACATCAGCCTCATCCTGGACTAGAACCAGAAAGAATAGCGTTTCAACCCTCTTCTCCCATCAACGCTCAGAAGTTTCGCATGAATTGCACAGAGATTGGTGTCCTGTTTCGAAATTGAAAAGCATGAACGGCCTTTGAGGAGGGAGACGAAGGTGCAACTGTTTGGCTGGACATGTTCCTGCTGCACTCGATGACAGAGGTGAAAAGCGAGGTGTTTTGGGCGGCAAGGTGCAAGCTAATGGAGGAGATCCTGAGCCGTAGGGAAGAGAAGGAATCGGGCAAGAACGGAAGCGCAGAGAACACGCTTGCAACAATCAACAATTAGTATCTCAATTTCCCCCATAGGCATCCCACAGGCGGTCTGTTCCATTCAATTTAGTCCCATAAGCTTCCCGTATGAGTTGACGCCCTGCTATCTCTGGGTATTTACCCTAATCACTCAGGAAGAAGAGTAGCCTCCATGATTGCCCTTTCACCTTCAAAGCTTTCTTCACCATGGCATAGCCTGACTGCATCTATCAAATCGTCCTGTTTGTCTTCTTCACATCGTCTTCACTCACATGCCAAAGCATTACATTTCCTTGACAATCGGATATAGAGGCTGCCATCCAAGAACTTGTAGGGACCTCAATGCCTGATACTTTTGTTCCAGGCTGGCGAGATCATGATGTGATGAGAAAAGCTGTTCAGCAAAGGCCTTGTCTTTTGCAGAAAGGGGATGGAATCCTCATCAGCAGCAGAGATCGCGAAGAGGCAGAGGAAGGCGAGTTGCAGAAATATTCTAGCTGCATCGAAAATATCATTCCGTCCAGAATTAGAGGAAGTTCGAATGTCTTTTCTCCTCAGTGCCTGTGGCTACTTCCTTCCTCTCGATTCCAAGAACTCTCCTCCTTTCCATGTATCCTCCTCTCTGATCTTCGAACGCGTGAAGACCAGTCTTTTTCCCCCCCTTTCGCCATTCGAATTCTCTTTTCCCCAATTAGTCTCCTTTTTCCCTTCCTTTTCGTGACTTCCTCCGCTTTTTCTCTCCTTTCTCCCCCAATTAGCATCTTCACACCAGCTCGACTCTTGAATGTTTCTCCTACATGCTGAGCCTTTTATGGTTACCCCAGTTTCAGCAGAACCCCATCCTTGGGCGGTTGATCCAGAGGTGGGCAGAAATGCTCGTACAGCACCACTGTATGCAGAAGCATGATCCACTCGTCGCATTGCAGTTGTGGCTCTTGCAATATCTGAAAATACAGCTAAGGCATTCTTAACAGTCAACCATACGAGTTCACACTCCCCACCAAAACGGAGAACAAATATACTAATATCTGCGTCTCTCGGAAGGTCAAAGAGACCAACAACTAGCCTCGGATCCATATCCAGCACCGGATTAAAGACAGAAGCCTGTTGTTCCATATCTTTGGCGCCCATGTAAACAACACATTGTAACCCAAAACAAGCACACACTGTAACAGTGATAACTCCATGCTTCTCATAGCACATTTCAATGCTTAGCCTCCTTCTTTCCAACTCCTGGATGTGGTTATCATTAGGTATTTTTGATGTAGCTGGAGAAGGAGAAGACAAAGTCCTAACATGTTCACCAGCATCAGTTGTGCTTTCCATTCAACCTTGCTCAACATAGGCTGAAAGCATCTCATCATATTCGCCACTTTTGTCTCCAACTCCTCCCCACTATACTTATACGCATAAAATAAATGTTATCACAACAACTAAGTATGTACAAAGTACCAAATCCCATGCACAACTTTTGGGTGGTTTACACACTTCGAATGCGCAGCAGTACGACACCGCATTTGCAAACTGACAAGTCAGTGACATAAATGCACAACAGTCGCCCTGGCATATCATGAGTGGAGATCGATATCTCAACACTCCCCCTCGAGCTCAATCCCAATTCCTGCACACCAAGCAGGTCTCTGAACTTGCGTAGCTTCTCTGCGCCCAATGCCTTCGTGAATATGTCAGCTACCTGATCCTCTGTGCTGACATAAACTAGATCAATAAGACCTAGTAAAACCCTCTCCCACACATAGTGATAATGCACCTCAATATGCTTTGTTCTAGCATAAGGCAAATAAAAAAGGAAAAAGAGAAAGAGAACCAAAATCTATTGTTAGTCGTAACATATACAAAATGATAAATGATGATGGTCTTGATGTCCAAGATTACGACACGTATCTTAATCAGCGTGTCTTGTGTCCTTGCTCTCAATGTAAGCTGGCAATTAGACAAAAGCGTCGCTTGTCTATAGAACACGTATGATACTTTGGCGAGTTCCAATCAGAGATAATTGATATGGCAATCTTATACTTTGAGTGAATGGTAAGAAAAGTGTGTATCAATCATGCCTTACATTCACAAACTAATTCAATATCATATTAAAAAAATAGATGTGCCCATAAAATTTATACATGGAGGTGACACCTCATCGCAAGGAGGAATGCACTTATTGTGGCCAACTAGAAGAGTTTGTGTCCGAGACATGCGATGGATGGAGTGCCTGAGCCAATCCACAACCACTTGGAAGGCATGACTCAGTCTACACCCTTGATACTAGAGGAGATAGTCAGCCTTTTGGACCTTCCTCCAATTTTGGATCCTAAGATGGAGGCAATAATCGATGCATTGATGCCCATGGATGTCAAGTAATCTCATCTGCTAAGAGAGGAAGCGTCCACACCATTAGATGATGGGTGCCAAGTATCTCGCCTGAAGATGCTACTTGTGCTCCTAAGTGTGAAGAAAAAATATGGGTGGAGCAATGCAAGTGTGATTGATTTGTTTGGGTACATTCTACCTATGCTTCGTTGATATTTTTGACTCCATTATAGCAAACATTTGTGCTTTTTCAAGGTTTTTTATGATTTTTCTTTCAGGTTGCTAAAGTATCATATATTATCACATGGAAATACAATGCCTAAGTCTCGTTGATGTGCCACATATTTTACAAAAGCTTGGTATGGACTACAATAGCATCCATGCATGTGTTAATGATTAGATGTTGTTTCAAGGAGACTATGATACTATGGATACATGTACAAAGTGCGTTACTCACAGGTATCAACAGGACTTGCAAGGGTAAACTATCCCTCAAAAAGTTCTTATATATCACATGTTTTGTAGCTCGGGCATGGCGAGCTTGACAATGTGGCATACGTAGAATAGATATACATATGGAGCCCAACGAATATCAATGGATTCTTACACATGGAGCCACATCGACTTTACCTTTTCAGACTTTGCACAAGAGCCAATGAATCTTTGGCTTGGTCTTGCTATGGATGGCATAAACCCATTTGATCTCTGCTCAACTTCTTATAGTGTGTGGCATGTAGTCATTGTTAACTACAACATCAGGCCATGGCTTTTGATCCTTAGCTTTCTCATTCTTGGGTGCTACAAAGTCAAGAATATGGATGCCTATCTCCGTCCATTAGTTGATGAGCTCAAGATTTTGTGGGAGGAGTGGGTCACCGTGGAAGATACGATCAAGTGCGATGGTTGACGGTCCGCCAATATACGAGCCATTCTCATGTGGACCATGCATGACTTTTCAAGATTCAGAGAGTGGTCATGCCATTAGGCTTCCATTCTCATTGGTGATATCTAACATAGATCGTTCAAGTTTGTGTTGAATAAATAGGGGTGTTGTGATAGGTTTGGTTATCTCAGGTTATCATGCATGTCTGTGTGGGCCACAGTTAGACTCCTGAAGGTCATGAACCATGAAGAAGATGGTATATAAAGGACATGTCACTTTCTTGAAGGAGGGTCATAAACTGAGGCAAGGTTTTCTTAGAGGACCTCCAGCATGAATGAATGCCCAAAGCTAGTACAAGTTGAAAATGGTCCACGTGGAGTCACATTCAAATGGAATGTGGCGGTTCTCGATTTTCTACAAGTTGTCATATTGGACCCACTTAGAGATCAACCACTTGTTGGATCCCATGCATATTTTCAGAAATGTGGGTAGCTTATTATGAGACCACATCACAGGAAAGAGAGACACTACAGGGGCACAAATGGATTTGAAGGAGGTAGGCAACAAGATAGAGATGCTTTGGCCACCACAGTCATTGGCCATAGTCAAGAAACACTGATGGTTGCTTGCAACTACCTCACGCTCCTAGGGTTATGTCCACTAAAGAAGAGTGCATTGTGAAGAAAATTATCAGGTCTATCCACATCCCAACGAAGGATATGATGCGTTCCCTTAGATTTACTTTTTCTAAAGACAACCAACTATCATGACTAAGATCCCATGATTGGCATGAGATATGCCACATTTTTACTAGCCTCAATTATAAGTGGTTTGCATATTTTGATATTTAGCATCTAGTCAGTGTTCGTAATGCTTCTTCATCTATGGCAGTTTGTACTATCGATTGTGACATAGGGTGCCTCATTATAGAAATACATGAGACAATTTATAGGTTATCAAATTTAGTGCAATGGATCACATAAAAGGAGATTAAGGCATCCTATATTGAATCTGCAAGGCAGAGAGGAGTGGACATGATCTCTCTTGTTTAGAAGTACATGCCCACCATCATGTTCATGATACAAAGCCACCTCCTGGTTCATTTTGTAGAAGATGAAGTGGAGATTGCGAGACCCACCCATACGGATGGATGTTCTTCTTGGAGTGCTTCATGAAAACCGGTTACATGGAGCTTTGATCGCACCTTCTCATGAAGGGGTGGAGGTCTCTATTGTGAGGAGTGGGAATTCTTCGACAAAATATATGTTAGCTATATATAGTCTGTCTATATATAGCGCCTCTGTTAGCTATGTATAGTCTGTCTATATATAGCGCCCCAGGTCCCCTCTATATATTCCTATCATGTGTGCTCAGTTGATGCACTTTTGGGGTTCCACTTTCGGTGTCTCATGTCTCTCTTCTCCTCTCTCTTCCTTCATTCCTCATCTCCCTCACGCATTGTTCAACATGATATTAGAGAAGGCATAGGTTGGTAGCTGAGAGTATCTTGCCTTGTTCTACTTGCCCCATCGGCCATGGTAACCTAGCCCCCTCTGTCTCTCCCATTATGTTCGTCGCCAGGAGGCTTCTCTTCCTCCACCGTCACCAGCATAAGGCAAGAACTCCCAGTCGGGCCCCCGCTCCCTCTGCAAAATGACCTTGCCCCCGCTCCTTCTCAATGACCTTGCCCCCTCCCTGTAGCGACCTGACCGTTGTTGCCAGACGTCCAACCTTTGCAACGTCTAGCCTCTCCGAAATGAGGCTTGCATGTAGAAATGCAAACACGGCAAGGTTTTCCTCCCGACGCAGCAGAGGAGAGGAAAGGGGATTTCTCACTGCAACTGAGACCACATCGTGGGAGCCTAACTCCACTCGATGAAGAGCAGGGTTGTCCTCCTGACGCAGTAGAGGAGAGGAAATGGGATTTCCCACTGTGGCTGAGACCACATCATGGGAGCCTAACTCCGCTCGGTCGGGAGCAGCTGACTACAGCACAGCTATGCGTCCAAGGATTTATATGAAAAGGGGGGGCGCTCCCTTCCCAAACAAAATGGGGCCATCCCCCATGCCCATCCACACATCAGTGCAAGAACAACAGAGATTATAGATTGACATAGAGCTCATCACATCTGAAAAGGGGGGCGCTCCCTTCCTAAACAGAACGGGGCCATCTCCCAGGCCCATCCACACATCAATGCAATAATAGTAGAGATTATAGTTTGACATGCCGCTCATCACATCATAGCCATGATACAACAGAGCGTGAGAGGGATGGTTATCATGGTGAAAATTCTCGAATTGAACGAGACTCGGAATGGGATAGTGATAGAGACTTCAGGTCTAGGGAAAGGGAAAAGCTTCTTGGGTTTGCATCAGATGACCGGGAAAGGGAAAGAGAGCATCTGGAGAATGGAATGCTCCGCCTTCCAGTCATTGGAGCCACAGGATTCACAAGAAAATATGGGACTCACAGGAAAATATGATTTTGATTCCAAGCTAAAGCGGTCACAATCCATGGGACTAGCACACAGGATTTCTGAGAGTGGCATAAGAAAAGTTAATGAGGGGTTGCCATTAGCTTCAAGCATTCAAAAAGATGCTTTTGAGAGAAATTTTCCTTCCCCTGGAGCCGAGGAGAAATTAGGGGCTCTCTTGTCAAGTCCAGGCAATGATGCTATATCAAGCCCACGTCCTCTCTGGCAGGGGCCTTCATTTGCAGAGCCTGGCCCCCCAGGCCCATCCACACATCAGTGCAAGAACAGCAGAGATTATCTCACTTTGCCACACGGGGCGATGCATGTAGAGCACCTCCTGTACGGATTTGGCAGTATGCGGTGTCAAATATTAGAGTTTCTTGGAAGTCAGTGGGGCTGAGCAGTTAGGATTTTCTCCTTCATGGAATGATGCCAATGCGTACAAGGTTTTGGGACCTCTGTTGAAAGGAAAAGGCCACTTTAGTGGCACAAAGCCATCTCACAGTGGAACCACGTCCTACTATGGAATGATTGTTAGGCCTTTGAGTTTTTCGTGTACTCGCTCACATGATTGTCTTGGAGTAATGGCATTGATATTTGGTATCATCGATAGGCCCATATGTGAAGCTCAAGGCGGTACCTCATCTTACAACCAATGAGTAGGCTCACCGTCACATGTTGTATCATTTTTGCTTGCAGCACTAGAGATGATGGGACTGTTTGCAAGGACAATATTTCTACTGATATTATTTACACCTGCAATGTTAAGTGCTCCTTTTGTGAATGCTTTTGGAGATAGCTTTCGGCAGTCTTAGATGCAGCTTGTGCAGCATACTCTAGAGTTTGCAGGTGCGGCATTCATCAAATGGGGGCAGTGGGCGGCAACTAGACCAGATCTCTTTCCACGGGATTTGTGTGTTTGCCTTAGCTATGATTATGAAATTTTGTGCAAGTTTTGCTCAAACATATCTCTATGTTTCACGAAATTATTCCATGCTTTGTTTATAAGAAATGTTTCGAGCTGATGGGATGATATTTCATTTCATTCTTATTCCAGCTGTTGAGTTGTTCCAACTGATGTTTCATTCCTTATTCATTGTTTCCAGCTGTTGTTTGTCTATTCCAGCTAATTTTTCATTGTTCCCAATGAAAGATGTCCTATCAAGGAAATAGAGAATTCCTATCATAGGAGAATTCGTGTGATAAGACAGATTCTGACTTTGGACTAGATGTTTAAAAGGAGTTAGCATGCCCCTTCTCGTTCGTTATTCCATTGATGAGCATCTATATTCTAGCTGATGATACATTGTTTCGTTTATATTCTTTCCAGTATATATGATTCTCTATTCGTCTTTGCTTTTCTTGTGGGGTTAAGGGCGCAAATTTTGTATTATCTATTTGCATTTGTTGGGGCTTGATTCCTTCTTTGATTGGGTCTCTAATTAGGGTTGGGTTCCATTAGCGAGGCCTTAATTCTTCTGACTTTTCTTGCTTCCTCTCCAACAATCTATTATACACTAGATGGTTGGCTTGATATAAAGGCGGTAGCTCCTTCTTCCTCCATGCACAGAATCTGCCGCTTCTCCCTTCCTTTACTTCCTTCCACCTTCCCCTTCACGGTGCAGCACGGTGACTCTTTGCTCCACTCCTTCCTCCACACACGTCTACAATGGCAGCATCGAGCCTCCACAGTCTGGCGCCGTCTGACAGCCTCTTCCTCCTCTCACGTCTATCCTACCCACCCCTAAGGGGGGTTTTTATAGTCTAGGGGAGAGGGGACCTCCCCCCCCCCCTGCGCCCCCCCGCACCCCCCCACACGTGACCCCCTTGCATGGCATCCTCCCCCCACCTTCTCATGTTGCCCTTAATAGCCCATCCCCTTCCCTCAGCCACGCATCGGCTGGGGAAGGTAAAAAAATTTGCAATAATTTTATCTCAACATTATCCTCTTGACCTCCTCCCAAGAGGGAGTTCACCTGCGGTTATGCGGGTTTTGAACCTCGATTGCGATCTGCCAATGGGGAGGTCATGATTTCTCGCATATGGTTTATAGATTGCACTGCCGGTAACTCCAATGCTGAAATTAATCTTTGCATGAGTTTCACGCGGGTTGTGGAAAGTCGGACTAGCAATATTTTTCAAGCGGGAATTGAGCTCTCTCACCCACGGTGTAGGCGTCGTGTCGCATTGCGTTGAAAGCTCCACCCACCCACGATGACATAGTCCCTTGTTGAGCCCCCGGTGATCTTGTAAATGCTTTCTACCTATGAATATGACGTGATGCCCTCAAGATGGGCCCTTGGGTGAATCTTGTGCCGTGTTATGTTCTGTGTCACGTTCCGTGTCGCGTTCTGTGACGTGTTGGTGTGCCCCGTGACATGTTGAGGGGTCGAGATGCGAAGTTATGGGAAGGGTCTAGTGCTGCCCCAGGGCCTTAGCCGAAATCCCAAGGAGAAGAATCTCTCAAGCCTTAGTTTCCACAAGGGCCTTCATAAGAACCCTAAGGCCTTCCAAAGCCAAATTCCGCAAGTTGGTACTTCAGTCAAGGAAGCCGTACCTTAAAGGGAATTGCGCATACAAGGGAGACGGGCCAAGATCATAAGACTGTGAGCCAAGGCAAGAAGTTTCGAAATCCATGAAGGCAAACCAGAAGTCGAATTCACGATGGCCCCTAAAAAGTCACAAGGCGCAACTGCAGGAGGATGATCTCCTAATATTCATGTGGATATTTCATCGAACCCACAAGTCCAGGTTTTCTTCCTATTTTTGATTTACGTAAAAGTATTGCAATTATACATGGTTATTTCATGAAATTAGGATGCACTTATCCCTGTCAAAATTCACCTAGCTGATGCGATTGAAATAAATTGGTTATCTTAAATTTGCTAGAAGTAATTCACGATTGAGATTGGTCATTTTTACTTTCAAAGGAATGAAGGAAAAAGAACATAAGGTGTCTAAGCATTTTTCAGCAAGTTGCCTTTGTGCATTGCAAAGTAACGAACCTAGAACAACTAATGACTACCAAATTCTTGTAGTACACCTTTGATTATGCATGGAAAGATTAAATCGCATGTCACATTTTTAGACAAATCTTTCATCGTAATGATTCATTAAGAAAGTCGCTAATAACCATAGGAAATTGCAAGGCATGGAAATGATTCTAAGGGTTGCATGAAGTAGGTTAACTCTAGCTTCAATTGGCATAAATCTCATTTAATTGCGTAGTAGTTAGGAAAGGTTGCATAATGCACATTCGTCATACGAATAATTTCATTCAGAAATGTAGTTAGGGAAAGGCTGCATGGTTCGTTTTAACATAAAACCTTAAAAGCTTAGTGGCATAAATTGTGAATGCTTGTCCTAGTAGGATCAATGGAAATTATGCCGTAACTTAAGATGCGCTTTGATCTTAACAAGAAAAGTTAGGGTTTGTAAATCTAATCATACGTAGAGGCGATGAATCGTGTGCTTATGTGAATTATGACGTAATGCAACTAGTTTTCCCCCTCTTTGATCAAGACAATATCTTTAGGAATAGTCCGTCCTTGTCGTGAGACAAGTAAACTGGATTACCTAAAACACCTAAATAGGGGCAATTGGATGCACTTGTAGGAAATGATCTAGGGTTTCTACCCTAAAGATCACTCGTTGAAAAGATGAAACTCGGATTGAGTTGGAACCCCTAGGACTGACGATGTTAGCCTAGTGAAATCGGGAATGGATTGGATATGAAGGTACCCTAAACCCTGTTTCTTATCTAATCATGATTCTGTGATTAGAAGACGGCGTTCAATGGGTGAAATAGTCCCATGGATTAGATGCGACACTTGTACAACAAGTTGCAACGTCGCATGATCTTGTGGTTTGATCACAAGAGAATGGCCAATTCCTCGGAATGAGATTGGCAGATTCTTGCGCAAGTTTAACTCGCAAGAGGATGAGTAGTGATCCTGTTATAAAATTGCCAAGATAAGGGAATTAGGTATTTTCTTGGAAGAAAAGGACCAATCAGTAATTTGGAGCAACATATTCGCCATGATTTACTATTAATAGAACTTAAGGTATTGGTTAAGTTGGGTTAATAGGGTACGGCCCTAACCCAAGGACATAATGGATTAACAAGCAAACCCTTGGGGATCTTGCCAAGTCGCAATTGATTCCGGATCGAATGCTGGATGCATTTGGAGAGAAGGATTCACTCCTTAGCAGTTGGCCAAATAACAACCACTGGAAATGATTGTGCTTGTAACAGTTTAGAGAGCACTATTTGCTTTGTTTACTCAAGGAACTAAAGGATGAAAATATATCTAATGCTTTAGGTTGAAGGCCTAAAGGGAGAGGAAGCCTCAGTTACCCCTGACTATCTGCCTAACCCTAACCAAGGGGGTTGTTAGCCGTGCTGGGAAGGTGGACCAAACCCACCGTGTGAGGTCTCTCCGTTGAGTGCTACTTGAAGCAGGAGGACGGTTGGGTGCTAGGGGGGCTCTAGCCATAAATCCCTTGCCTTCCGAGCCTTGCACAAGAGGCCAACGTGACTCGGGATTGGATCTCGAGGCCCGCATACTAGTCTACGGGTGGAATCTTGGATTAGTAATCCCTGTGGATTGCCAGATAGCCTTCGGGCGGATTATGGATAAGCTTACGGCTTGGACTTTATGAATGTATTCCAAAGATAAATATGATAACTTGTTGAAAATGAACTTGTTTGACACTGCTTTTCTATGTCAAGTGCTAAGATTATATGTAGGAACCAGTGTCTAACGGGCTAATTTAAGGAAGCTGCTTGATGCATATCCAACTAAATGTGGTAGGTAATTAGACAACTAAAACAACCTAAGGAAAGTGCAGTGGATGTGGCCATGGGTCTGTCCTACGGATGGGTGGTCCCAGTTGGCTGGGAACTTTTCTCAATCATAAAGGACAGTAAGGAGATCTTCTTAAAGGAAATAAATAGCAAGGGCGCTGACCTAGAGTCTAGGTTATAATAATCCCAGTTTACGCTATTTTAGGGGAATGGAATGGGACTATGCCTTACGGTAGGGAGGTTGAGCCTTGTATCCCTCTCATTTTCCATTCTCCTTGAACCAAGTGCAGCGTGAATCCGCTTCGGCGCTGGTGTTTCTGCTTAAAGTAGTTCGCTCGGGGTTCGATGCTAGCTGCCGCTTATAGGAAATGACCATTAGGGGAAACCCTGATTCAGATCGGTCCTAAGTGGAAACAACCAGAATACTTCTACTACGTGGCAGACATGGAAAGTCCTAGATTGCAAACCCCATAACATTCCATGGGAGTTTCGGACGGAGCTTTCCAATGGACTACTAAGACGTGTCCTGAAGGGAACAGGTGGACACGTTACAGTTGGTATCAGAGCGAACCAATGAAGGATTTGTTTTTTTTAAGAAATCTTAATAAGAAGAAGTAAAGCAAATGTTGTTGTTCAGAACATTTCCTTACTTTCGATGCTGTCTTTCAGAATTATGAAGCATGGAACAGGTTCTTAGTGTTACGAGTCGTGTTTATGACCGCGATGCATTTCTCGGATTATCAAGAAAGGATCGATATGATGAACATCCTAGACCGTATTTATAATCCATCACCTTTATACGTGGAATGGAGATGGACGGGTGACTCAGGAATCTACTACATAGCTACCCACCGGTTTGCATACCTTCGAACCAACCTAAAGAGGATCAAGTGGTTGGAGGACCTAAAGATCGTGAAGCTGTTCATTTTTATGGAGGCTCACGTAAACTCAACTTTACATATCAAAGGTCAGAGGGTTGAGCTAAACTCATATGTATACGAGGAAGTGACCCGCGTAATGCCCGCCGATAGGATCAAGGTGTTGGGACGCTACGAGAAGAATGGGTACCAAAGGAAAGGATACCCTAATCTTTCGATGACTTACTGATTCTTGAAGATCCATGACCCAAAACCATAGTATTATCTAGTTCCCATAGCTAAATGTAATACAACATTATTCTCCCCAAACTAAATGTAACAATTGCTTTACCATCCCAAGAAATATTATACTCTGGAAGGGCTAGGGCCATATAAATGGAATAAGACTTCTTTTTATGAATGTCTGTCTTGTCCATGAGAATTGATAAAAAGTTAAGTGGCTATGTTTCTTGGTTGATAGCTGAATTGGGTATGAAATATAAATCATAACGAATAGCAAGTTATAATGTTAAGAATCCTCTATCCAGGTACAACCCTAGGTACAGATTCCTAGTTCGCCCCCTACATCAAGTACCACTGTGATCCAGGAGAAGAAGTTTCTTCTCAAACAGATCAAGCCGCCAGAATTTGACGGGAAAGGTAGGACTCTCCAAGCGGATGTTGAGATTTGGATAGAGTCTATGGAAGATTACTTTGAAGTAGCCAGTAGTATTGCACCCGCCAACCACGCTATGCTCGCCAAGTTGAAGCTCACCGGTGAAGGCATGTTTTGGTGGAAGCAATGGTGCAGAGATCAAGGGATCTGGGAAGGATCAGTTACTACATGGGAAAATCTGAAGAAAGCTATGCAAGGAAGATACTTACCACATGCATATCGCACGTAGAAAATGAATGAGTTCTACGAGTTGAAATAACTGGGACTCACTCTTGACACATACTACTCAAAATTTGTCTCACTTTTAAAGTATACGCCACATATGGACATGACACAGCAGGTGTTGAAATTTTGTGCTGGTTTAAACCCACCAGTAAATATCCGCCTTGAATCTATGCGCCCAACAGATCTACAGGATGCACTCATTCGAGCTGCGCCCATAATTCAGGAGGTGCAGGCTAGGATAAGAAGTAACAAAACTTGGTATTATAATGACCAGAATAGAGGAGCATATAGGTCCCAAGTGAAGAGAGTTCAAGGTCAAAACCGGGGACAAAGAAAGAAAGCAAGGACTAATAATGTCAACAACTTTTTCCCTACCCAAAGCAATGGCCGAAATCTCCGTTGTTTCCACTGCAACGAGCCTTGTCATTTCAAAAGGCAATGTCTCAAGCTTGGAGGAGGACATCGTCAAGCACCTTTCCAACGAACTGGTAGTGGCCAGGGAGCCACCACCTAAAGCAGAGGATGAACCGCCTGTGTTGCCAACAGGGAAATGTGCGAAGAAGAAGATCCGACCATGGAAGCAGAGTTTGAAAGGGCGACAGTCCATGCCACTCTTCACAAGAAAGGCCCCAATCGCCAGTTTTTGGTGATTCAAATACCATCAAACTATTAAGGTAAAGGGTTCAAAACCTTGATTGATTGTGGCAGTACACATTCCTTTATCTCACCAGCTTGTACAAGAAGATTAGGAATAGCCACAGTAGAAGCACCTACCTTGCTTGTGTAATTAGCAAATGGTCATGAGGTCACTTGTACCATGAAAACTGCTAAGGTGGAGTTCTTTCTAGGAGGAAAGACGACTTTGGTCAAATTCAGAGTTATGAACCTAGGTATCCATGAGTGTCTACTCGGAATGGATTGGGTTAAACCTAATAACGGCCACATTCATTGTGAAAAGGGCCAAATTTCCTTTCGAAACTCTGAAGGAGAATTGGTCACAACTCAAGGAGAGGCTGGAAAGCCAAAAATTCAATTGGCTAAAGCATCACAAATTATAAAAGGAGTTAGAAAGGGAATACCTATCTACTTGATTAAGCTTAATAAGCTAGATCAAAAGCAGGAGTCTAATGAAGAACCTTCATGGCTAAAGGAGTATGCAGACGTATTTATTGAAGAGCTGACAAAACTCCTGCCTCAAAGAGAAGTGGATCATGATATCAAGCTAGTGCCAGGAGCTACGCCAATTGCAAAGAGACCTTATAGAATGTCCATCTCGAAAGCAATTGAGCTGAAGGAGCAACTCAAGCAACTGCTAGATCAGGGTTACATCCATCCTCGTAGTTCACCATGGGGAGCTCTAGTACTGTTCTAGAAAAAGAAAGATGGAACGCTTCGACTGTATTGATTACAGAGGGTTGAATCAATCAACTGTTAAGAACAAGTACCCTATTCCTAGAATAGATGAGCTTCTTAATCGTCTTCAGGATGAGCTTCTTGATTATCTTCAGGATGCAAAGATCTTCTCCAAGATTGATCTCACGTCTGGTTATTATCAGATAAGGATCAAGGAAGAAGATATCCCAAAGATGGCCTTCAACACAAGATATTGACACTTTGAGTTTCTAGTTATGTCATTCGAGCTCATGAATGCACCTGCCACCTTCAACAGGTTAATGCAGGATATCTTTAGGCCATACCTTGATGACTTCATACTCGTCTTCTTCGAGGACACCTTAGTCTATTCTAAACAAGAAGAAGATCATGAACCCTAGCTTCGGATTGTCCTTGAGACAATAAGGGCACACAAGCTCTATGCTAAGATGAAGAAGTGTGCATTCTTCAAACGTCAGATTGAATATCTGGGATCATCATATCAGCAGAAGGAATCTTAGTGGATTCGGCCAAAGTTAGAGATGTTCTAGAATGGCCAATACCAGCAACTGTAAAAGAAATACACAATTTTCTTGGATTGACAGGATGGTATAGGGTCTTCATAAAAAACTATGCTTTGATTGCAGCACCTCTGATGGATCTACTGAAGAAGCAAACATCCATTGCATGGTCAAGTGCTGAACAAACCACCTTTGATAGATTAAAGCAAAGTTTGGTATCAGTACCTATACTGAAACTTTTGGACCTCAGTAAGGAGTTCGAAGTGGTAACGGATACTAGCACGCTTGCCTTAGGAAGTGTGCTCATGCAAAAAGGTCATCCTATAGCATAATCTTCAAGGAAACTGAAGAGCCATGAGAAGAATTATGCTACCCATGATCTAGAACTATTAGCTGTCATCCATGCTCTAAAGCTTTGGAGACACTACTTGTTGTGTAACAAGTTTACTCTAGTAATGGATCATAAACAACCTTAACACATGCAGACATTGATGATGGACCGCCTGGCTAGATGAGCCCGCACATCTACACTTAGCACGTTGGTGGTCATTATGATCCTCACATGGCCATTGACTTATCACTTATTATATTTAGTTTGTTACACCTACCTATAGATAGCAAAGATATAATGCCATCCGATTAGTGTAGTCAGTTATGCAGTGTTTGACTTAGAAGGCCACTTTCCTTTATGTTGTATCTTATCTATACTTTGTGTACATTGTATAGTGCGAGAGAGGGTTTTACTAGGTCTTATTAATCTAGTTTATGTCAGCACAGAGGATTAGGTAGCTGACATATTTACGAAGGCATTGGGCGCAAGGAAGTTATGAAAGTTCAGAGACCTGCTTGGTGTGCAGGAATTGGGATTGAGCTCGAGGGGGAGTGTTGAGATATCGAGCTCCACTCGTGATATGCCAGGGTGACCATTGTGCATTTATGTCACCGACTTATCAGTTGGCAGATGCGGTTGGTACACCGCCCATGAATAATAGCTAGATGGCAGCTATCCTTATCTACTCCAGTTCGTGGCTCAGTTAGTATGCCACCTTAGTTAGTTGAGTTTGGTTTGAGACCCATATATAGGGTTCTTCTATTTCTATGTACAAGAGTTCTTTTGGCTTACATAACTAAGAAGAGGAAAACTATTTTCAGCCTCCACCTTTGTGTGTATTCCCCCATTGTGCAAGCAAGAAAGCTACAAGTGAGACTCCTTCCTTCTCTCCCACAATCTTGACAAGTCTTTGATCACAAGCTATACAAGAAGAGGATTGGGTGCCGGTTTATGACATCAGCTTGGAAAATCAACATAGTGCCAGTCAAAAGATACCAAAGTAGTGGTTTGGTCCATATGTGATAAGGTTTGTTTTTAATAATGCTACCTATGCATTAAATGAGATGGATGGGATACCTCTAAGGACTTGAGTGGTGACAGGAAAACATATCAAGCTCTTTAAACGTACGGAGTCTTCAATATATGAGTGGTAGAAGTTGAATACTGAGCATAAAGATGAGAATATGGAAGAAGAAGAGGTAGAAGATAAAGACATTGACATGGTAGACGATGCTTCTTTTGACATTGCAGATCTGTAAGACTTTGGCACATGCCTGAGGATGTGCAGGTTAGGAGGGGGCGGATGTCCTGCCGCAACACACTCACAGTGTGAAAAAATCTAGAGTGCATCATCATTCGACTTTCTTATTGATCTAGAGAGCCAATGACATATTAGTCATCAATGTCACTATCCGTAGTGTGAATGGTTAAAAAATACTAGATTTTTGGACAACTTTAGCCAATTTTTGATATTTTTGATATTATTTCTTGTAAATATCCAAAATATATAGACAACTTCTAGAAGATGATGACATGTAAAAAAATCAAGTGGCTTTCAACCATTTTTGGGGGATTTTATGCAAAAAGAAAGATTGGCAAAATT
The DNA here is from genome assembly GCF_053477565.2 of Lygodium microphyllum. Taxonomy (NCBI): domain Eukaryota; kingdom Viridiplantae; phylum Streptophyta; class Polypodiopsida; order Schizaeales; family Lygodiaceae; genus Lygodium; species Lygodium microphyllum. Next base: position 72,828,419 of record NC_141141.1, read on the forward strand.
GTGTGATGCGCGATTGCAATTTGTAAGCAGTGAAAGCACTTTAAATTGGGAGAGGAAGGAGTGATCTAGGAGAAATCTGGCCAAGTGTCTTGATATTTTACCCCCCTTTTTGAGCCAACGGAAGCATAAAATTGGTTGTCTAAGCAATAGAGAGGAAGTTATTGTTTAATGCACATTTTTATCTACAAGAGATTTATCTTCTCAAGATGTAGAAATAAATTGGCCAGTTTCACCTCTATGAGTATTCTTCTACATCTTCTATTTTCTTAAACCTCTTCTCTTCCATCTACTCCTCTCTGTGAATCTCCCTTCACGCTACTATCTCTTACTCCCGTGATAGATGGTTGAACCCACATTGATTCGACCAACACACGAACACAATGAAAAAACCACTATGCTTATTGTAGATCAAAAACATATTTGAATGTACACTTCGGGTAGAGCCTCGAATACAAATACCAAAAGAATTACGAATAACTTTCATACCTTGCAAAAAGTTGAACTTACACTATGTGTTGAAAACCGTTGTGTTTTTGAACATGAAATCCAATATGAAAAGTCTTCTTTTCTTGCATGTGACCCTCTTACTCTTCGCTCACAAGATACTAATTGACTTATAAAGGAAGGGCAAGGGTAGGTCTCTAATCCATCTTACACCCTCCTTTTATAGGATGTCAACTCACATGCTATGCTTTTTTCTTTTTTGAAAAGCCTTGATCATTTCCAAAGGTTTCTTACTTTTTATGAGACTTATATGCTTTAATCAAGAATCTGAAAAACCCTTAAGGATTTTAAAACATAAGCTTCTTTTTAGCTTTTTGTTTTGATCTTGCCATCCTGCTATCTTTTACGAAAAACTTCACTCTCATGCTTTTTAGCAAATAGCCTGTCATCTTTCTAGGTATTATCAACTTCATGTCTGATGTTGATGACCCTTCAATCATTCCTAGCAATAGTTAGTGATTTGTTGCTCCAAGCTTGATAAAAATTATTAGTTGATTGTTAATGATACAATCATGATGATGTCGATTCTCAAAGCTGTGAAACTTTTCCAATCATCTCCTATACCTATGCTCTCACAACAATATGTCAAATTCCCCTCTCAAAGACACAGAACCACCAAGTTGATGACTCTACTCATAGCCATGTCCCCTCCATAAACAACACACTGCCACTAGATGATTGAGCATAGAAAACAATTCAAGAAGTCTCCTTTTGTAACAAAAAGTTGCCACCAGACTTTTCTCTTCACTCGTTTCTTTTAATTCCTATCTTTTTGAGTTTTCCTCTTCTATCTTATGATTTTCAAATATGCTATTTTTCTCATATTGATCAACGATAACCTTATTGTGGAGCCCAACAGATCTTCTATTCCCAATGTGAGGTTCAAAAAACCTTTTATCACCAGCCCATGCTTGAAAAAACAACTCTCTCTCATCAACACCTTCAAAAATCAACCATTTATTTCAATCCTTTTCCCCTCAAATCCATGATAAAAATGATTAGTCATCGTAGATTATTGTCATTCTTGAGCTTGAACTATAATACCTCTTCAGCTAAACTTTTTTTTTTTGGAAAATTTTGCAATAGAACAAGCTCCTATGGTACCAATAGGATATCTAGAAAAGACACAGTTCCATCACTATTATTTGCATAATCCAAAGACAATCCCAAAATTTTTTGTTTTTGCAAGATCCACCTCTAAAAAATCTTCATCAAGTTGATTTATTGCATTTACAAAGTGCTGATGCTACTGGATTTCCATAATGCTCTCTTTCTCTTTCCAACATTCTCAAATGATTGCTCTAGTCAAAGACTTGGCTACCATTGCATTGTCATCACATTCTTCTTTCTCTTCTCTAGCATTATAATCACTACCCACCTCCATAGAGCTTTCCACAAATCTCCCAAAGTCAACTTCAAATATGGAAATTAGTGTTACTGAAACTAGCCTTTATAGAAAAGTAACTCTGGCTCAAGGTCCCTTCTCGAGTCTTCAAAGTTTGATATTTTCTTCATGTGTACCTAATGTTTTCATACAATTTGTCCTAGAGAACATGCTTCAAAAAATATACATCGTGCTCAATCAAATTACATGATTTCAAAATATATGAAATTTTGGATATGTGCAAAGAAAATAAACAAGCCATGCTCCACACAAAATGATGAATGCACTATTGAAATGGTGTCTAGCATATCTACATATGTTCATGTGTTGTGCAAGATGCAAACACAACTCCTTGATTATATTAAATCCTTTATCTCACCTCTCATCTCTCAACTAAGAAAACATTGTACCCTACTCCTCCCATCCAAAATCTTACAATCTCTCTAGAAAATAATGATCATCGAGACATTGACCAAGAAAACAACCCATCGCACAACTAGCAGCGTCCTTCGTGACCTTCAAACTCACCCAACAACCTTTTCACTCAACCAAAGGTTCCTATCTTAATGATGAATATCTCAATTCTTGTGCGTGCAAGAAATAATGTGTGCTCAATGATAGATGCTCTCTCACAAGTGCATGTGCACCTAAGGTTTATTGCATATTTAGCTGTAGTAGGCCCCATGTCATGCTTGTAACATGTCACCTATCGGTTTCCCAAGCATGTTTTCAGTGGTCCATCGAGAGACAAGAATCTAAGCGACGCCACCCGGCACTCCCATGGAATGTCACCGGGTTTGTCACCCAAGGTTTCTTGAGTCTGCCTCGCAATAGAATGTTCATGGCAGAACCCACTAAGACTGAACTGAAATCTGGGTTTCAAGTGGTCAAGGTCTCCTAATAACATTCTAGTGTCCAGTCTTAGATATCCTACTTTATGCAGAGATACCCAAGAACACAATATTAGTGAGTTTGGGAATCTCCCAATTCCCATTTTTAGAATACTAAAAAGGTGGCACCCGGATAACATACCCATAATTTTCTCAAAAGTATATGATGTGACCTATCTTTGGAAAGCCCTTGAAAAATGGAATCTATTGAGATATAGAGTGCTAAATTTGGAGTTATAATTTTCAAGTTATGACAAATCCAAAGATTTGACCACATGTTCCAAACTTATGGGAAATTCCCATATTCCCCAATATGGTGTTCAAGGCAAAGTAGACCCATTCCGCACTTGGTATTCAAAGAGAATGGGAAATGAGAGGGATGCCCCGCTCAACCTCCTTGCCTATAGGGCATAGTCCCATTCGAGTCCCTTAAAACAATATGAATCAGGCTCTAACCGAATAGTACCTAAGGATCGTAAGACTATACAACCTTGTGAGAAGCCTCCTAGTCTTCTAAGATCACCCTTATATAGGACGACAAAGGACCCGTCCAGGATTCTACCCACCCTCTTCCCTCAATAGGCATTCTTTAGTTATCTAATTAGGTCCTATCGCATTTATGTGTGACATTTAAAATCAGATTCCTTAATTGAGCCTTTTAGAGAACTGGGTTCATTCATGTAACTTATGGCACTGACATGAAAGCAATTCAGACAGGTTAAATGTTATATTAGCATCTTAACTGAGATACAAATCTTGTCCAAAAAGGACGATTTTCACAATCTGTGAAGATGCATCTTATTTCCTGCAAGTTTTCACTCTTGTACTAGTAATAAGGCCTCAAGAATCTATCTTGAGTCACGTAGATTGTTTGAGTAGGACCCAAAGGTAGGGAATTTACAGCCAGAGCCCCCCTAGCATCTAAGCATCCTCCTACATTCAAACCAACCAACGGAGAGACCTCTCATGGTGGGTTCGGTCCACCTTCCCGTCACGGTAAATTAGAACCCCCTTGGCCAAGGTTGGCGACTAGCTGGGGGTAACTTGGTGCACCCTCCATGAATTCAACTTGATTCATTATTCAAATTTCTTTTCTGAGCTTAGATCATACATTCCTTTCACAGACACTGATTCTAGATTTACAAGCACAAACAACAATGAAGGCGAGAGCTTAGGGCATTTGCTAGGGTGAATTTTCTATCTTTGAATGCTTAGCATTTTCCCTTCTTTGATATTTCTTACCTTGGTGCCAATTTCCATGACCTTTTTAGGGATAGAGGGAATACCCTCTTTCCGACCTCACTCCTATGTGATAGGAGCAAGCAATTATGCTATTGTATCTATATCCGATAGTTTTTGGATGGTAGTTTCCCTAGTTTGCTGGCCTTTAGTTTAGGGTTCTTGTCTTGGGGTTGCAGGTCTTAAATAATTCAACCTGGGATTTTAATTGGTTATTTGGTAATGATTTCTCTCCTTAGAACCTTATCGAGGTTTCTAAGTTTACCTAGGGTTTCATTCCCATAAGAGTTTGTAACAAAAACTTTTGTTCATTCCTTCGATAAGTCAAGAGTAAAATAAGCCCTATTACAATCCTTAGATGCTTGTAAGGGTGGTGAATGGCCATTCTTCCTTGTGGATTGCGACATTCAAGTTTTATTGTATTGGCTTTGAATATCATATTTTGAAAACGATATCTCCAAGGGTTTTTTGGACTCATCATGGATAGTTGTTAGGAAAGAGACCAAAGAGTGTTGTTACTTGACTCTAAGTCAACATATGATCCTAACAATAACTTGACCTATTTAAGATTAAATCCTAGCTAAGTTGAATTAAACCCTAGCCTTACTTATCATATAGGATTTCATGTACCGAACTGCCTCTTGCAATTAAGTTTAGTAATTCACATGCACGTCTTAAATCTATCTTTTAAGATGCATCCCTATTACATAGTGCAACCAAAACTGTCCATGATGCCATGCAAATCTAGATGCAAGTCTTTCTTGAGTTGATGATATGACGTGGGATTACCATTCATGAAAATTCCTTCCAGTACATTTATGCAAATCATAAAGCATGACCTAAGTATTTAAGTGCGAGTGTACATGAGTTCATCGTAAATGCGAGTTAATTCACTCTAATGGTCTATAGGATGCAATTGACCTACATGGAATATTTATATACATAGGCAATCTATGATGCACTTGCAAAAGTTCAAACCTAATACTTGGCTTAGTACTGCAACAACCCATAGATGCTGAATCTATTCATGGCAAATCATGGTTATTAAGCCTTTGCAACTACCTTTCATGTTATGCAAGCTATGCAATGCGAAATATGACTTCTTCCTAATGATACCCATGCTTTATTGTTCTGTTCAAAGTACTAGATATGGTAGTGGTACTTGGTTTGGGAGTGTCGAATCAATATCTACACCCGATAACCTATTCGTGTTAGTGGTGGCATCTTTGCCCGATCTGCCTTTCGTAGTTGTGGCCTTCCCAGTTACTTGCGAGAGTTTGTGCTTTGGGGCCATTTTAGAGCTTGGAATATGACCTTCATTTCTCTCAGAGGACTCCTTTGAGTCGGAAGTCCCTACGCCTTGCCTTGAATTTCGTGATTTTTTTTTCAACTAGAGGCAGTCGATGTAGAAATCTTAGAAAGTGGCAATGGGGAGAGAGGCTACTCGGGCCTTCACCCAAGAAAGGAATTGCCCTTGAGCCTCTTCTCTCTCTCTCTCTCGCTCTCCCTTTCTCTCTAAAGCTCCTCCATGTCATCTCCCCCTTGACTGCCATCACGACCTTTTCCTCTACCTCCCTCGACTTCCCGTTTAGCTCTCCCCTCCCTCTGCTAGCTAACAACGTTGCCAAGAAGGGGGTCATAATTTGTTTTTGCTTTTAATTAATTTTAAAGGAGGGGTCTTATGGTGAGACAATATATTACATCCTTCCCCCCTTAAGGAATCAAGATGTCCTCATCTCGAAAGGAATTGGGGGTATTTTTGGTTAAGAATACTCTCATCAATCCATGTGGCATCCTCTTCTAGATAGTCCTTCCACTAGATGAGATAATCTTTGAGGGTTCTACTCAATCTCTTTTCTCAAATGTCTAGGAGTCTATCTAGACAGAGCTCAAGGACTCCTTGGCTTGACATTACAACTTGTTGATCATTGAGTACATGGCTAGGATTGGATACATATTTCTTTAGTAGGCTAACATGAAATACATTGTGAAAATTTACCTTCTCAGGGAGTTGGAGTTTGTAGAAATTGGGCCCTAAGCAGTTGAGGATCTTGTAGGGTCCACAATACCTTGGATTCAATTTCTTAAATTCTCCCAATGATAATGAACTCTTCTTGGGTCGTACACGAATAAAAACCATATCTCCCTCATTGAAGAGTTTCTCTTGTCTATTTAGATCTGCATAGGCTTTCTGTCTATCCAACTCTAATGTCTTGTCTAATGGCATGGACCTGCTCATTCATTTCCTCTAGCATTTTCTTGGAAACTTCTATCCTTAAGGTAGGGTCTGAAAAGCTCAATGAAGTACGAAAATCATGCCCATACAATTCTTGAAAAGGTATCATTTGAATGATTTGTTAGTAGGAAGAATTATAAGCGAAATCTACCATTGGTAGATATTGGATCCATTTCCTAGGTTCACGACATCAATATGCCCTAAGAATATCTTCAATGACTTGGTTGACCCTCTCCGTTTGGCCATAATTTTGAGAGTGATGAGCTGTACTGAAACGGAGTTGATCCCAATGGCCTTGAATATCCCTCTCCAGAAATGAGATGTGAAGAGGGAATTGCGGTCACTAACGATCTGTCTAGGCAACCCATAGAGTCTGAATATCTCCTTGATGAACTATTTGGCAATATTTGAAGCTTTATAGTTTATCTTGATTGGAATGAGGTGCGCAACCTTGGTGAGCATGTCTACTATAACCATAATTGAATTGTATCCTCCTTGAATTGAAGGTAATCCAACAACAAAGTCCATGCTGATAAATTCCCACTTCATTTGGGTAATGTCAAGAGATTGCAGCTTCCCAGGCATCTTGACATGTTTTGCCTTAATGTGCTGGCAAAACAAACATTCCATGACATATTTGAGCATGTCTCCCTTAAGCCTTTCCCAATGGTAGCTCTTTGTGACTGTGTTGTGGGTCTTGACATATCTAGGATGGCCCGAGAAGGGGGAGTCATGTGCTTCCCAAAGTATTCTCTATTTGAGTTTCTTGCTCGAGGGTATGTATAATCTTGTCCTGAAATAGGCAAGTCCCTCATTGACAGAAAATTCTTGATACTTGACCTTAGGTCTAGGGTTTTGGACCTTTTCTAAAATATCCTTCATCATCTTCATATATTCTGGGTCATGGCTAGCTTCCTTCTTGGCTAATTCAAGGATAGGGTTGTTAGGCATTGACACCATGGTTGCCAATGATTCCGCCATTAAGGGTTCCTCCATAATAGGAGAGTTGAGGAATGCTTTGCGATTTTTTCTCTTTGCCAGGCCAATACTACCTAATCTCAAAGACATATTTTTGCAAAACCTCAATCCAACGATGTTGTCTCATATTAAGGTTAGTCTAGGTGAAGATCCATTTAAAGCTCTTATGGTACGTGACCAAAGAGAACTTATTACCAAGAAAATAGTGTCAACAAAGTTATTCCGCAATCTATGAGGATGTTTCTTATTTCCTCCAAGTTTACGCCCTTGTACTAGTAACAGGGTCTCGAGAATCTATCTTGAGTCACACATATTGTTTGATTAGGACACGGAGGTAGGGAATTAATAGCCAGAGCCCCCCGGCATCCAAGTGCTCTCCTATGTTCAAACCAACCCATGAAGAGACCTCTCATGGCAAGTTCGATCCATGTTTCCATCAGGGTTATTTAGAATCCCCGTGGCTAGGGTTGGCGACCAGTTGGGGGTAGCTTACCGCACCCTCCATGAATTCAACTTGATTCATTATTCAAATTTCTTTTGTAAGATTGGGTCATACATTCCTTTCACAAACAGGGATTCTAGATTTACAAGCATAAACAACGATCAAGGTGAGAACTCAGGAGATCTACTAAGGTGGAGTTGCTATCTTTGAACGGTTAGCATTCACCCTTCTTGGGTCTTTCTTTCCTTGGTGCCAATTACCATCACCTTCTGAGGGATAGAGGGAATACCCTCTTCCTGACCTCTCCTATGTGATAGGAGCAAGCAATTACACTATTAGATCTATATTCGATAGTTTTCAGATGGTAGCTGCCCTAGTTTGCTAGCCTTTAGTTAAGGGATTTTGTCTTGGGATCACAGGTCTTAAATAATTCAACCTAGGATTTTAATTGGTTATTTGGTAACCATTTTTCTCCTTAGAACCTTATTGGGGTTTCTAAGTTTACCTTAGGGTTTCATTTCCTTAACAATTTGTAATAGAAACTTTTGTTCATTCCTCCCACAAGTTAAGAGTAAACTAAGCCCTATTGCAATCCTTAGATGCTTGCGAGCCTCCAATGTCACGTGGAAAATGGTCATTCTTGCTTGTGGAATATGACATTCAAGTTTTATTGTATTGGCTTTGAGATGTATCATATTCTGAAAATGATATCTCCAAGGGTGTTTTGGACTCATCATGGCTAGTTGTTAGGATAGAGACCAAATAGTGTGGTTACTTGACTCTAAGTCAACATATGATCGTAACAATAACTTGACCTATTTAAGATTAAATCCTAACTAAGTCAAATTAAACCCTGGCCTTACTTATCATATAGGATTTCATTTACCCAATTGTCTCTTGCAATTAAGTTTAGCAATTCACATGGGCATCTTAAATCTATCTTTTAAGATGCATCCCTATTATGTAGTGCAATCGAAATTGTCCATGATGCCATACAAATCTAGATGCAAGTCTTTCCTAAGTTGATGATACAATGCGGGATTCCCATTCATGAAAATTCCTTCTAGTGCATTTATGCAAATCATAAAGCGTGACCTAAGTATTTAAGTGTGAGTGTACATGATTTCATTGTAAATGCAAGATAATTCACTCTAATGGTTTACAGGATACAATTGAACTACACTGAATATTTATATACATAGGCAATATATGATGCACTTGCAAAAATTCAAACCTAATACTCGGCTTAGTACTGCAACAACCCATAGATGCTCAATCTATTCATGGGAAATCATTGTTATTAAGCCTTTACAACTACCTTTCTAGTTATGCAAGTTACATGATGTGAAGTAAGAATTCTTCCTAATGAGGTCCATGCTTTATTGTTCCGTTCAAAGTACTAGACATGGTAGTGGTACTTGATTTTGGTGTGTCAAATTCGCATTTACACCGAAGAATATGTTTGTGTTAGTGGTGGCATCTTTGCCCAATCCTCCTTCCATAGTTGCGGCCTTCCCGATTACTTGCAAGAGTTTATGCTTCGGGGCCATTTTGGAGCTTGGAATATGACCTTCACTCCTATCGAAGGGCTCCTTTTTTCTGGGCTCCCTATGCCTTGCCTTGGATTTTGTGATTTTTTTGTCAACTAGAGGCAGTCGATTATAGAGATCTCAGGAAACTGGCAATGGGGAGAGAGGGTACTTGAGCCTTCGCCCAAGAAAGAAGTTGCCCTTGAGCCTCCTCTCTCTCTCTCTCTCAAGTTTGGCAGCAGGGGGGAAATTGAGAGATTATCGTACCCCTTTTCTTAAGGGGGGGAATTTATAAGGGGAAGATGAGTAATAAATGGGGGGAAGGTGTTGTGACAAGGAGCCCTTAGCTCCATCCACACAGCCTCTATACATGTCCCATGCAGCCCTAATTAAAGGTAAAAGAAGGGGTAGGTCGGAGGTGACACATGTGTGCCACTCCTCCCATCAAAATCATCATTGCATTTGTTGCTCTAGCTCCTCCACGTCATCTCCCGCTTGATTTCCATCACGATCTTTTCCTCTACCTCTGTTGACTACCCGTTTAGCTACCCCCTCCTTTCGTTAGCTGGCGGTGTCACCCGAGAGGAGGTTGTAAAAATTTTTCACTTTTAATTGATTTTAAAGGGGGGTCTTACGGAGAGACGAGATATTACAGTACTAGTGCTCAATGATGATGCAAAACATAAATAAACCTAATCCATGGCATGGAAATACTTGATAAAATTGGGAGACGACCCCCAAGTGCTGTGGTGCATCAGAGAAGTGAAACATGAAGTGCTCGTGAACCCATAATCCATGTGACGTGCAAAAGTATCTGCAAGAAAACATACTTATTTCACCATGTTCTATATCCATCAACAAGCTCTACCTCCAACATGTTCAAAATAGCACGAAACTCGACTACGGCTATCAAGTTTCCAGGCTAAGAAAACCAAACAAAAACAAATCCTAAGCTAAACAACCACATAAAATCCAACTTTGAAATGATAAAATAAGAAAAAATGCAAACATGTAAGCTACATAAAATCCATCCCATGGATCATGGATTATGTTCATGGATTGTGTTATGTATTTGTGTATGAGCTGGGCTATTGTCTCTATGTGACTTGGGCTTCAATCCTCCCTTGTTTGGATGTATTTGGTTATGAGCTATGGTTATGAGATGATGTCTTCCATGTATGACAAGATGTTGAAATAATTTGACTAGATTCACCTCTATCAATTCTCTTCTACATCTCCTATTTCTTTAATCCCCTTCTCTTTTATCTACTCCTCCTGAATCTCCCTTCACCCTACTGTCTCTTACCCCTATGGCAGAATTTTGACCCCAAATGCTCCGACATCGGTAGGCAAGTTTAGAGGTAAGGGACACATATCCCCTCTTGTTCTAGGCGGATAAGTAAAATTTGTGCTCACATGACCTATCTCTCCACAAGAAAAACAAGTTACCATTGGTCTTCAAAAATATCCTCTCTCATTTTCTCATCTTTCACTTTCTAAATTTTCCTAATTGATTTGTCATGTAGGTCCTCCACTTCCTCTTCCCCAAGGTCTTCCTCTCAAAGCTCCTAATCTCATATTTTGCATTTGTCCTAACAACTGATCCTCAAGCTCTGGTGTTAATTGAGCATTATGGTTCATTTAAATTTGAAAATATTGTCCATCCCCTTGTTAATTTTGGACTTTGTTTTCATTGTTACGTGTTCTATATGGTTCTCTCTTTCTAAATGTCTCAAAATTTCTCTCCTTTTATATGGCAATTATTATAGCTTCCTCAAAAGTACTTGGTTCCTTAAATTCCAATTTTGTTCTCACCTATCATTGCAAATTTTCAACAAAATGCTTTATTTTCAACATTTCCAATCCTCTCTCTCCTGGATCTAGAGATGCATTCCAACGATCCACATGTCTAGTGTATTCTAAGGGAAAAAATTATATGGTCTGGTCTTTTTTCTTTTGACAAATTTCTATTTTTCTCTAAAGGACCTGGGATGTTTTTGTTTCCTTAAAACGGTCAAGAAACACTTGCTTGGTTATTTCATATTTTATAGGAACAGGAGGATTTTTAATCTAAGAGTTTTCTCATAATTCTCAAACCAATTGTGACCTTCATCTAACAACTGAAATTTGATAATTTAGAGTTTTAGGATTGAGTCACTTATTTGTTGGATGATACATCCAAGCTCCAATTTTTTGAGGAATCACTAAGAATCCTCTCATTTTCTTCTAGAAAATTTAGGAAAAGAAGTGGCCATCACAAAACAATCTCAAACAAGAAATCAATCCACAAATCACACACAATGTCAACTTTTTCCATACTCGTTAGTGGGGGCATAAAAAAAAAGTTAAGCAAGCAGTGATTTAAAACAAGCATCACTCACTACTTGATATAGAAGACATTAAGGAGTGCCGGATAGGGTTTTGACTTTGTTAATATTCAACAAAAAACAAAAATTTTAACTGTTTCACCAATAGGCTTCGACCAACACACGAACACAATCAAAAAATCACTATGCCTCTTGTAGCTCAAAAAAATATTTGAATATACACTTTTGGTAGATTATCGAATACAAATACCAAAACAATTGTGAATAACCTTCACACCTTGCAAAAATTTTAACTTACACAATGTGTTGAAAACCATTGCATCTTCAAACTCGAAATCCAACACGACAAGTTTGCTTCGCTTGTGTGTGACCCTCTTACTCTTTGCTCACAAGATACCAATTGAGTTACAAAGGAAGGGCAAGGGCACTCTTCTAGTACATCTTACACCCTTCTTTTATAGGATGTCCACTCACATGTTGTGCTTTTTCCTTTTTTGAAAAGCCTTGATTATCTCTAAACGTTTCTTGCTTTTTGTGAGACTTATATGCTTTACTCAAAAATCTAAAAAACCCTTAAGGCTTTTAAAACATAAGCTTCTTTTTATCTTTTAATTTTGATCCTACCATATTTCTTTTTATATTTTCATTTTGATCCTGCCATATTTCTATATTTTATGAAAAGCTTCTCTCTCTTGCTTTTTAGTAAACAGGCTACCATCTTTCCAGGTACTATCAATATCCCATTTAATGTTAATGACCTTCCAATTCCTTTCGTACGACTCTCATGCTAAGGATGGGATGAAATTTTAGGATGTCGAGAGCACCTTCTTGATAGAAGGGATGAACAAAAAGAATATGGATGCTTCCTATATGTCACATGCATGAACTGTGAGAGGCGAGTAGGATGAACATGGTCGTGTTAGAGACTCTAACCAGAGCTCAGTCTAGGACACATGGACAGTCTTGCAGTTAGTCCCATGGCCATAAGTACAATCTTACTAATAATTATTGTGGAAAAGTAGGTCATATTCATTTATAGTGCCATAAAAAGTGCAAAGACAAGCTCAAGGAAAAGGGAAAGGGTAAAGTACAAGACAAGAACGATGATTGCAACATTCTATCTACCAAGTCTAGTATCAAGATTGAGGAGATTAATGTAGTGCACTCTCATATATTTGATGATCTTATCTTGGCAGATTCTTCTTTGGATGCTTCAAACATGATTGAAACTTTGTTAGGATATACTTAGTTTTAGTTGATAGATTTAGGGTTTTTCTTTCATGTGACCCTACATAGAGGATAGTTTCACTCCTATTGTAGTATGACTAGATCTATCTATTTGGGTAATGATGTGGCATCAGAGATAAATGCTATTGGTGATGTATTGTTGTGTTTTGGTTTAGGTAGCATGTTCACTATTCATCACATATGTCATGTATCGGCTCTCACAAAGAGCCTTATCTTTTTTGGCACCTTGGATGGTGTAGGTGATATTGTCTCTTTTGGTGATTCCTCATAGAAGATTACCCATGGGAATATTGTTATTGCACGTTGTGCTAATTCTAGTACCCTCCATTCTTTGCTTGTATTTGGGTCAGTTGACCATATTTTGGATGTGGTTGTAGTTCCACATGTATCTCTTTGGCATTGTCACCTTGGGCATATGTCTTCCACCCCTAGACTGTGTGTTTTGAGTCTTGTGATCATTGCTTATATGGTTGGCAATCATGTATTATGAATAAGAAGCCTAGTATGAAGCACATGGGTGAGTGTTTGGCTCTTGTTCATTCAAATGTATGTGGTCCCATGCCTTGTCACTCTTGTTATGTGATGCAATGTACTTTGTCATGTTCATTGATGATTACTCACATAAGTTCTAGGCTTACCCTATTAAGAAAAAATTAGATGTCGTGTCTACCTTTCAACATTAGCTTGCTCTTGTTGAGAACTACTCTAGGTATAGGTAAAATGCCTAAGGTCAAATAATGGGAGTGAGTATGTCTCAAAAGATTTTAAGCACTTTTGCAACGAATGGGATATTAAGTGTCACCTAATTGTCCCTTACACCCCTCCCTAGAATGGTATTGTTGAAGGCATAAACATGATGATTGAGGAGAGAGTCTCGAGTATGCTTGATCCGGCAGACTTACCGCACTAGTTTTGGGCTTAATAAGTTGCTCCTACCATACATTTGATTAAATGGTCCCCTTGCATTACTATTAACTACCAGGTTACAGAGGGGGTATGGACTAGAAAATCTCCATCATATACTCATTTGTGCATCTTTGGTTGTGAGACATTATGCCATGTTCCCAAGGATAAGCGCAATAAGTTGGATCCTGAAACCATAAAATACATCTTTCTTGGTTATGGGAATGTAGGTGAAATGGGCTATTACTTATGGAATTTGCAGGCTCATAAGGTTATCCCCAGCCTTGATATAGTTTTCCATGAGAAAAAGATGCATAAGCAACCTGAGTAGTAGGTGGTTGAGGTATACAGTGTGATCTTTTAGGAGGTGACTCCTACTCCCATCTAGCTAGCTAGATAGCCTACCGCAACTGATGCTCCTATGGCCCAAGTGCCACTAATTGTGGACGATCAGCTTGCTTTAAGATGCTCTACTAGAGCTAGATGTTATCCTGCTGAGTACTTTATGCTATGGTGAGAGATGTAGGTAAGTATCTCTCTTATGATGAGGCCATGCACAGAGATAATAGTCACTCATGGGACAATAATATAGAGTCATATTTTGACTTCTTAGAAACTAACTATGTGTGGGATTTGATTCCTTTGCCTCGTGGCAAGGAGGCATTGCCATGCAAGTGAGTATACAAACTGAAAAGTATCCCTAGATGCCCCAAGCCCTCTTATAAGGAGACTAGTAGCTCATGATTTTGAGTAATAATTTTGAAAATGTTAGATCTAGAGCATGGCGCTGCAGGTTGAAAGAGGAAGTGTGAGCTCATGACATAACATACATCAATACCAAATTTCACACAAGTGAATTAGGTTCCAAGATGGAAGCTTGGACTCATAAACACAATCTTGTGTAGTGGACTAACAATGGCAGAGACACTTTGCTAGGGGTACGAAAGTACTATGACATTGTATTCAAAATGAGAGCAAGTATAATTCTTTATATGAATAGACTAGGGTGCACTTTCCACCATTGTGCATATGGGATTTTGTATCCTGAGCCCACATTGCTCCATACAAAGAGGCGAAGCTGAGTGTGGTTGCCAATATCTCAACACCCAATCCCCAAGATAGATTGTTTTCATGTTTGGGCTAATGCCTTTTAGGCTTATCCATAGGGTAGCTCTTTCCAATACCCAACCAGAATAGTATAAAGCTTGTAGAGGCTTTAGTGAGAAACCACTTGCAAAGTGTGGGCACACCACAAACTTGGTTATCACCAGAGACTTGAAAAAAAGGCTAAGTGTGGGTACCAAAGGCATGGTGGACATCAAGGGGATGTAATAGGTGCCTCACAAAGTGTATAGAGACTGTAGTACAAGGTTACATGAGGATCTTACAAGCTTATGTCAGAAGCATAATGACTAGGCAATACAAGGCTTAAAAAAGTGTATTAAAATAGAAGGATTGATGAGGTTTGTCCTTCTCCTGGTGGTCTTCTTCTTCTTTTGCTCCATGGTCTTCTTCTTCTTTAATAGCAACTAGATAGGTCTTTTGGGACATCTTCGTGGCATGACATAATTTCTTAATGTGCTTGATCCTTTTGAATAAGTCACATACCAGTTGATCTTTCTTGCCCTTGTATCTAGCACCTACATATAGCATTGGTTCATCTTTAGAGGTACTCAATTCTTCTTTGTATTTTACCTTATTTTCTTCTTCTAGTAGGGAGGCCTTAATGTCAGCAAGTTTAGGACTAGGCATGTTGATCAATGTAGTTGACACATTATTATAGTAAGGAGGTAAGTTTTTTAATAACACACCAATATAAATATATTCATCCATCTTGAGATTAATTCCTGCAAGCTGAGTTAAGAGACTTTCTATGTAGTTTAAGTGAGTTGCAAGAGATGTGTTTGATTTCGTATATAGCCTAAAAATTTCAATTAGTAATCCATCCTTAGATGTCTTTGATTGCACCAAACAAAGTATTTAATCTCTTCCATCTATCAATACAGGTTTCACAAGTATCCACATGGTGGATGTAGCCCTCAGCCAATTCCAGCTTAATGATGTCATGTGCTTTGTCATTATCCTTTTGCCAAATAACTTCAAGATCTGCATCTTGAGGCTTCTTTTCCTTGCCATTGGTAATGACCCAAAGACCCTTCTTCACCAGAATGATGCGGGTTTACCAAATGTGAAACTCGACCCCTTTGAACTAAACAGTTGGAGAGTCTTTGCCCATGCTGGAGTAGCAAATCGATACCAAAAATCTTAGATTTGAGTAGCAAAACATTTAATCGTGTCAAGAGACACAAGGAATGTAGTGTCAAATAACACTTGATAAGTATCAATAGATACTATGCTTTTAGCCACTTGAGTTTGATGCTTTGATGCTTGAATTTCTCCCTTGTTGATTTGATGGGAAATGCTTGCTAGAAACTTCAATATTTAGTGGATCAAAGTGATAGAGGTTTGGTTTGAGTGCTAGGAGAGAGAAAATGAAGGAAATATGAAGTTTCAAGCAAGTTTGCTATGGAGTTTTAGGGTTTGCAGGACAGGGGCCTCCTTTTTCTCTTAGTGTGGCTCACATAGTGAACCATTTTGGACAAGATTTGAGTTGGGGGTGCCTAAGGTGATGGGCTTTCATTGCTCTATGGAAATTGTCAGCATTGTTGAGTGCATATGTGGAATCATTAGTATAAATAGGAAGGGCACAATCTAGACAATGATTACATTTTTCAGCAATGCTGGGCATATACTCCACCAATGTTAGAAACATCCATAGAGAAGCTTGGAAGCAAAGGAACAATTATCCAAAAGGAATCTCAATGAGATATGGCCTCTAGATTGAGATATGAAAGCTGCAAGCAGGGTATGTACATGCTGGCTATAGCTACCACAAGGTGGAAGTTGAAGATGAAGTTATGAGCTGCCAGTGAGTTGAATTGAGGTTGAGAGAGACTGAGACACTACAAGATATAGGCCTTATACCGACGTTAAAAGTGACAAAAATGTAAATAACAAAATTTTCCCCCATCGTTGCAAAAAGCATCGTTATTGGCGACGCCATAGAACAATCAGTATTAGCATCGATATCAGCGTCGCAAATGCGATGTTGATACCAACGCCAATAACGACGCTGATACCGATGCTTTGCGATGCTAATAACGATGCCAATAATGACATGAGCAATAATTTTTCAATGCTAATAGCGACGGTAATAGGAAAAAAAAATTTGTGGTAAGCTGTCCTGCCACATATAGCACTGTGTGCTTTATTTGGGCCATACAAAATAGTTTCTACACTGTGTACAATGCTCATGTAAACAAAAACAAAGTATACTGAAATCATAACAATGATACATGAAATAAATACATGATTGCATAATGAAAGCTACTGGTACAATCATGACAAGATATTACCACTACATAGAAAATGTCTACATATATCAGGTGACCAAAAAAGAAAGGTGGTGAGCTCCAGGGATCCAAGGGCGAGCTACATATCCTCACCATCTGAAAGCTTGTCCTGCCGCAAAGAGCATCAAACGGACTCTGCAAAAAAAGAAACAACAACACATTAGTCCACCATACAATAATGCATTCTAATTAAAGATGGTAACTACGAACAAGAAAGATGAGTGATTTACAGGGCCACCGCGTCTATACAATTGGTCGATCAATGCAGTGAGACCGTGCCTCTCTGCATATCGAGTCTCAAGGCTGATTGAATCGCGCTTTTTAGTGGAGTGTTGCAAAGAAAACAAAATACTAACTGTTAGAAACATGATTGTCAGTACAAAGGATATTGCAAAAAAATAAACAAGAAAAATAAAAGAAAAACTTACAAAGTCCTCCAAATATGTCCTGTGGCTGCCACTCTTAAGATGATGGACCACTCCCAAGATGTCCTGTGGCCACCACTCCCAAGATGATGGACCACTCCGGCCTCTAGTCATGCCCTTGCCACTTCGCGCTACTAACTCCAATGTCCTGGAGAATCTGTAGCCTCCTCCCTCAGTCGGCACGCCAGTCATCTACGCCTAGCCACTTGGGCTTTGCAGCCCCACTCTTGAGTGCCTTGCGTGCATTCGATCGTCTGTGTGACATATATGCTTGCATGCAGTCCATCATCTAGCCCATAGGAAATCTATCTACTAAGGCTGAAACTGGAAACTCCTCATGCAAGGATGCTACTATGTAGTCCTTGCTCCCCTCCTGTATGTTCTTCCAATGATCTAAGACGTTGTGCCAAAAACTTGTTGGCACAACTCTCTCATGCAAGCCATCACCCTCCTCCCCTCATCATTCATGATGATGGCTCCTGACTTATCATCCATTAGATAGGCATATACCCCTAGGTTATGCCTAAGATGGGCCCTCTCCCACCTGCGTCCATGCTTTTGGGCATATCTAGGAGACCCCTGTGCATCGGGTGTACCGACCGGGGTAATATTTGTCGGAGTGGCACCCACCTACAGACGACTGAGCAAAAGCCAAAGTAACTAGAGTAGACGTTCTCACAAGTGTGACAAATCCTGGAGGTGACACAACTCCAACATAACGACGAGACGGAGATACCACGTCCGTGCCTACATAGCATCCACCTGAGCCTAAGCCACGCTCCTTGGAACCACCACGAGAGCAAGGATTCACATTTGTATCCTGTGATGACCGTGGGCTCACTGCCTCTGTATCTCTGCAACATCCCCCTGACCTTGAAGCACTCCCTCCCTCTAGCCCAAGTCTGGAGCATCGATCTCATTTTCTCGAAGCTGAAGCATCCAATTGCGACGAAATAGATCTAGCAGAGTGGCATGATGATATTCGAGACAACTTCTAGTCTGCCATGTCTCTGAATCTTGTGATTTGGTCTGGAGACATGCGCGTGAAGATATCTTGCAACTCCTCATCTCTCATCCCTCGACTCATCTTGAAAATGTCACCTGCATAGACAAAAAATGATATTAGCATAATCAATTTAAATCATACAAAGCACGGTAATATAAATCCTAAAAAAATGATCTCACTTAAAATGCATATCTTATGTACCCTTATAAGCGATTAGTCAGTGAATTGAGTAAGTGGATGCTCCAAGTATGAAGTATTCTCTGGTCCCATGTCAATCTCTTGACACAACTCCGCATACACTGGAGGTTGATAGACATGTCACCACAAAAGGATGAGTCCACCTCATTCTCAAAGAATTCTTGGACTCTTGTATTTCCATCATTGTTAGCCGATGCTGGCTCCAAGCTTTTGGTGGCCTCCACCCCTTGTAATATCGGCCCCTCTATTTGCATATTGTCTTCATCTATGCTCGGAACATCGCTTTGATCATATACTCTCGCACTTTGGGGAGCTAAAGGTATAACATATCACCATCGAGGTTTTCGGGGGTTTGGATAGAAGATTACATGTTCACAAACACGTATAAGAGAGTTTAAACTATTGTGACATGTACCATGTTGTAATACAATTAACAAACAAATGAGTTCATGCACTTGTTCACAATGGGCCGTCAACACAAAGGTGTCACTCAAATCTGTCCATTTTTTTTCAGAATCTATTTCAAGAAATCCAGATGGACCTCGTCAAACTATTGCTCCAACTCCTTCAAGTACCACTTTGAACCATTGCACATCGAATAGTATCATGGAGAAGCTACGGTAATCCACTGTAACAATACTTTGCAACTTTCCAAAATACTCCATCTCATCTATAATCATGTTTGGATCCATTGCTCGTTGTTGGCTCTCCTGTTCGAACCTTGCCATGATACTACAGTCCATTGTAGAGCGCATTTTGTCAATACACTCCACGTGAAAATGCCGTCCCCGTGACCACACTGCACTATATATTTTGTATTGTACATTGAAACACTAAAATTAGATGTCGTATATAAAATATAGATATGACAAATCCTAAACACCTCATCACCTTTGGACTACATCCCCTCGAGAATTCCCACTCCTCCATTGAGACCTCTGCCCCTTCGTGAGACGCTGCGGTCAAAGCTCCATGCAACCATCACGTTGACATGAACCACGGCTCTCCTCCATGCCCTCAGGATATCAAATCGGTCGATGATGCATATTATGTCAAAATTTAGATCGTGCTTCCTCTTGATCTTGCCTAGCAATCTGGTACTTGGTGAGCCATGTCTCCATAGAGGCATGCTACAACATACAAAAGCGATTCACCTTCTCCTCCATTGTAGCATCCATTCTTTTTTCTACCCCATTTCCAACCACCACATCTCCGGTCAGTCTATCATCGTCCTTCAGCCACCATAGCATTTTGTTGTCTGGATCCACCGTTGGTAGCCATTGTGAAATATGCACTAGCGCCTCAAACACCAACCAACCTTCAGCCATGCTACCTTTTGGCCGAGCTCGTTGTCGCACAAAGACTTTTAGGGTTTTCATAAAGCACTCCAAAAAGAACATCCATCGCGTATGGATAGGTCCAGCAATCTCCACTTCATCTACAAGATGCACAAGAAGGTGGATTTGTATCATGAGCATGCTGGTAGGCAGGTATTTCTCAAAGAGACAAACCGTCTCCACTGTTGAGATATCGAGCTCCACTCGTGATATGCCAGGGTGACCGTTGTGTATTTATGTCACCGACTTGTCCGTTGCAGATGCGGTTGGTACTGTCAAGATTGTGGGAGAGAAGGAAGGAGTCTCGCTTGAAGCTTTCTTACTTGCACAATGGGGGAAGACACACAAGGGTGGAGGCTGAAAACAGTTTTCCTCTTCTTAGTTGTGTAAGCCAAAAGAACTCAAGTACAAAGAAATAGAAGAACCCTATATATGGGTCTCAAACCAAACTCAACTAACTAAGGTGGCATACTAACTGAGCCACGAACTAGAGTAGATAAGGATAGCTATCATGTAGCTATTATTCATGGGCGGTGTACCAACCGCGTCTGCAACTGACAAGTCGGTGACATAAATATACAACGGTCACCCTGGCGTATCACGAGTGGAGCTCGATATCTCAACACTCCCCCTCGAGCTCAATCCCAATTCCTGCACACCAAGCAGGTCTCTGAACTTGCGCAGCTTCTCTGCGCCCAATGCCTTCGTGAATATGTCAGCTACCTGATCCTCTGTGCTGACATAAACTAGATCAATAAGACCTAGTAAAACCCTCTCTCGCACATAGTGATAATGCACCTCAATGTGCTTTGTTCTAGCATGATAGACTGGGTTATTTGCCAAGTGTATACTACTCATGTTGTCACAATAAATGACAACTGGCCCATCTGTAGACTGATGCATATCATAAAGTAGCTTATGCAACCAAGCTACCTCACATGCAGCCATTGCTGCACCCCTGTACTCAGCCTCTGTGCTCGACAAGGCAACTGTAGGCTGTTTCTTGCTGCTCCAAGTGACTGCAGCACTCCCAAAAGAGAATACATATCCACTGGTAGATCGTCTATCAGAAATACTACCAGCCCAATCAGCATCAGTGTATCCATGCAACTGTATCTGAACCCCAGTCTCATAAAATAGTCCACACTGCAATGTGGACTTCACATACCTAAGTATGCGTCTAGCCGCATCCAAATGTGGTTTCCTTGGAGCCTGCATAAACTGACTTACCAATCCAATAGCATAGCTCAAATCTGGCCTGGTAATAGTCATATAAATCAAACTTCCTACTATGCGTCTGTACATAGTAGGGTCTTCTAGAAGCTCACCTGCATCTGTGCTCAGCTTCACATTTTGCTCCAAAGGAACTGAAATAGGCTTACAGCCTGTCATCCCATATTTGGACAGCATGTCCAATCCATACTGCCTCTGCAATAGCTGTATCCCACTTGGTGATCTAATCACCTCAATGCCCAAGAAATAACGCAGCTCTCCCAAATCCTTCATCTCAAACTTCTGCTTCAATAGCATTTTCACATGAAGGATATCTTCATCACTGTCACCTGTCATAATCAAATCATCAACATAAATGACAAGCAGCATAATACCTTTCTCTGTTTTTCTCACATAAAGTGAGAAATCTGCCTTGGAAATCTGAAAGCCAATAGTGAAAAGATACTGTCCTATCTTGTCAGACCATGCTCTAGGTGCTTGCTTCAAGCCATACAAGGCTTTCTTCAACCTGCAAACAAACTCAGGATGAACAGCATGCACATAACCTGGTGGCTGCTCCATATAGACCTCTTCTTGCAAATCACCATGCAAGAAGGCATTCTTTACATCCATCTGATGTAAAGACCATCCCTTTGATGCAGCCATAGCAATGACTGCTCTTACGGTCACCATCCTTGCAACCGGACTGAATGTTTCTTCATAGTCAATGCCATATGTTTGTGCATACCCCTTGACTACTAATCTTGCCGTGTATCTGTTCACAGAACCATCTGCATTGTGCTTCACCTTATAAATCCACTTACAATGAATTGCATTTTTACCTTTAGGCAAAGGTACCAATTCCCATGTAGCATTTGCTTCCAAGGCATCCATTTCTTCATCCATGGCTTTCTCCCATTTTTCTTTTCCCATGGCTTGCTCAAAAGAAGTGGGTTTTGGTTCCTGTATCACGTTGACCATATATGCATAGTGAATGGCTGTAAATCCATCATATTTCAGCCTATCCACAGGATACCTAGCTCTTATAGACCTGCGCAAAGTAGGTTCACTCCCAAGTGCTCTCAAAACATCCCTGGTCTTCCTTACTCCAGGTGTAACAATAGAAGGAATACCCAACTCATCATCAATGCTCTGTTCTGAGCCACTGGATTCACCATCCACATAAGAGTGAACTGCATTCACATCAAACATGGGCTGATCAACCTTCTCTTTTCCTTTTTGTGATTCCTGCATACCACTATCTGCATTACTTTGAGAAGATTCTCCTGATCTCAATCTGCCTGTCCATGGCGAAGAATGTGAACCACTGCTAGAGGACGCTCCAGGTCCACTAATATTTTGTGACTGCTGCTGTGAATTCTGTGTAGCATTACCATTTTGTGCATCTTCATCATCAATCACATTTACTGGTCTATACCAGCTACTCATCTCATCAAAAACAACATCTCTGCTCACTGTAAACTTACGAGTAGAAGGGTTATAGCATCTATACCCTTTTTGCTGCAGAGAGTAACCAATAAAGATGCACTTCTCAGCTTTTGGATCCAACTTGGATCTCAGCTCATCTGGCACATGTACATAGGCAATGCAACAAAAAATTTTCAAATGAGAAATATCTGGTTTCCTACCAGTATACCTCTCC
The DNA here is from genome assembly GCF_053477565.2 of Lygodium microphyllum. Classification (NCBI taxonomy): domain Eukaryota; kingdom Viridiplantae; phylum Streptophyta; class Polypodiopsida; order Schizaeales; family Lygodiaceae; genus Lygodium; species Lygodium microphyllum. Next base: position 72,851,353 of record NC_141141.1, read on the forward strand.
TCTGGAGTCATTCCATGTATTGCTGCAGTGGGAGTCCTGTTCATTATGTAGACTGCTGTAGCAACTGCTTCAGCCCAATAAAAATCTGGCAAGTCTTTTTCATTGAGCATGGCACGAGATACCTCTCCAATATGCCTGTTTTTCCTTTCTGCAATTCCATTTTGTTGTGGGGTATAACTGCATGAATATTGCTGCTTTATGCCATGCTCCTGCAAGAACTTTGCAAACTCATTTGAGAGGTACTCTCCCCCTCCATCTGACCTTAGGCATTTTATCTGCAAGCCTGTTTCTTTTTCAACCATAGCTTTAAGAGTTTTGAAATGCCCAAAAACTTCACTTTTCTTTTTCATAAAATACACCCAAACTTTTCTGCTATAGTCATCAATAAAACTGACAAAATAATGACAGCCTCCAAGAGATGCAGCTTTAGTTGTCCACACATCAGAGTGAATTAATTCCAATGGCTTCTCACTCTCTTGAACATGTCTAGGAAATGGTTTCCTTGCCTGTTTTCCAAACTGACAGGCTTCACATACCTTATGCATTTCTGCAACTTTGAATTTGGGCAATCCTGCAACAATATTTTGGGCCTGCATTGATTTAAGTCGCTGTACATTAACATGACCAATGTGTTTATGCCAGATATCAATATCTGCAACTACACCGGTCCCATGTGCAAACATTGCTGCACTCAATTCAGACATGTCTGCATCCAATGTAAACATTCTGCCCTTCTTCTTTCCTTTTGCTATCAAGCGACCTTTATTTTTCATATCCTCAACAAAGCATCCATGAGGATTAAATCTGACCTGCAAGCCCTGTTCAACCATTTGACCAACTGAAACCAGATTCTTGGTAATATTCGGGACATGAAATACATCGGACAGGTATTTCTTTTTCCCACCCTGCATAGACAAGGGAATTTTTCCAATCTGCACAATAGGATGTGCAATATCATCACCAGTCTCCACAAATCCTGGTTTTTCCATTTTCCTTGCATCCTCCATCCATTCTGCATGACCTGTCATGTGGTTTGATGCACCTGAGTCAACATACCATACATCATTGCTTTCTTCTGCACTTGTCATAGAATTGTTCATGTGCTGCACCATGAACAAATGCTCATTTCTGTCATCACCCTGTCTACTAGAAGATGCATAATTCCCTTGTTGCAGTTTTCCATTCATGGTGTCATTCTGCTTTTTATAGCAGTCTTTAGCCATATGACCCATTTTACCACAATAGTAGCATTCAACATTACTGTTTGCATTTTGGCCTCTTTGCCATCCACCACGACCTCTTTGGCTCCCCCTGCCTCTAGAGTTACCACGTCCTCCTCCATAGGACTGGTTTTCTTGAGTTTGCTGCATATTCTGATATCTGCCACGGCCTCCAAATCGGCCTCCTCTACCTCTGCCTCTACCTCTTCCAGCATTTGAGTAGAAGACAGCTTCTTTTGAAGTTCCTCCTGAAGAAGATGCACCACCATTTCTCTGTTCCTCAGAAATTAGAAGAGCAATCAACTCCTCAAAATCAGGAAATCTTTCACGAACTGAAATGGATGTCCGAAACTGTGCATAATCCTTTCCTAGACCATTCAAGGTCACGGAAACTAAATCATCATCTTCCACTGGCGACCCAATGGAAGCAAGTGCATCTGCAATCTTCTTCACCTTCATGTGGTAGTCGTTGATGCTCATACTTTCTCTTTGCACATTATGCAACTCTTGCTTGAGCTGCATTTTCCTGGCTTGCGTATTTGTGCTATACATTTTTGACAAAGTATCCCATGCCTCCTTTGGCGTACTTGCATCCTGAATATGCACAATCATAGAGTCTGAAATACTGATAGACAGCCAATATATAACTTTCCTGGCTCTCTCATGCCATGTTTTAAATGCCTGCATTTGTTGTTGATTGGGAACATCAGGAAGAACTGGTTCTTCTTCATTTCCTGCAACAAATTCCCAATATCCTTTTCCCATAAGGAAATTCGTCATTCTAAACTTCCATGCCTGGAAGTTGTTCTTGTCAAGCTTTTCAGTGACAATCTGTGAAAGAGAATCAGACGCCATTACAGAATACTGCAAGAAATTCTGTCACTGCAAAAAACACAGCTTCACCCTCACAAGGGCAAATCTGCAAAACTGGCGAAAGTGGTATTTGACCACACAGTCACTTCCTAGTGACGATTTTGCATAAACAGGAACCAAGGATGATTCTGAAACTCCCAATGTCTCTGCGCACAAGCATACGATGCAATTTCTACAGTAACTTTTCACCGACCTGTAGAACAGTGGTCGCACAGCATAAAACTGAGCCTTTTCTTGAGTGCGTGCAGAAAACTTCCGTTTGCAAAACAGGCCCCGAAATGGCCTCAAATCAAAAAAACAAGGTCGCCAAGGGCTAAAGCCCTTTCCCGCAGCATATACTGCCCTCTTGCTTCACCGCGAAGGGCGTCTCAACCTGAGACAATGCACTCCTGCAATTTCCGGCTGTGCTACCTGCAGAGATCTGCTCCCAAAACAGGAAATGAAAGCAACACTGCTCCTCTTACCAGACCACCGCGAGCTTGGCTTGCTTTCTTGAGCTCCTTACCACGAACAAGGCTCTGATACCATGTCAAGATTGTGGGAGAGAAGGAAGGAGTCTCGCTTGAAGCTTTCTTACTTGCACAATGGGGGAAGACACACAAGGGTGGAGGCTGAAAACAGTTTTCCTCTTCTTAGTTGTGTAAGCCAAAAGAACTCAAGTACAAAGAAATAGAAGAACCCTATATATGGGTCTCAAACCAAACTCAACTAACTAAGGTGGCATACTAACTGAGCCACGAACTAGAGTAGATAAGGATAGCTATCATGTAGCTATTATTCATGGGCGGTGTACCAACCGCGTCTGCAACTGACAAGTCGGTGACATAAATATACAACGGTCACCCTGGCGTATCACGAGTGGAGCTCGATATCTCAACAGGTACACCGCCTATGAATAATAGCTAGATGACATCTATCCTTATCTACTCTAGCTCATGGCTCAGTTAGTATGCCACCTTAGTTAGTTGAGTTTGGTTTGAGACCCATATATAGGGTTCTTCTATTTCTATGTACGTGAGTTCTTTTGGCTTACACAACTAAGAAGAGGAAAACTGTTTTCAGCCTCCACCTTTGTGTGTATTCCCCCATTGTGCAAGCAAGAAAGCTACAAGTGAGACTCCTTCCTTCTCTCCCACAATCTTGACATGGTATTAGAGCCTTGTTCGTGGTAAGTGTTGAGAGAGAGAGAGAGAGTACGAGAGAGATACACAAGACATGCTCCCAAAGAATGATTCATATTGATGTAGAGTTAGTACATATAGGTGAGACCCAAGTCAAGTGAGAGATGATATATATAGTTGTAACATCCCCACTCAAACAAAGGTCTATGGCTGTGAGTGAAAAAACCCTTGGGGAGAACAAGGGAAAAACCCGAGCCCCTACACATACCTACGATACAAAAATGATTTACTATAAAGTTTTCTTGAATACAATGATACATGCCTCAATCAGTGAGACAAGAACTTGGAGCAATACCAAGTTCATGTCTTAAAGAGCTAAAGCAAGCTTCACTAAGAGATTTTGTGAAGATGACTGCAACCATTTGATCACTGGGACAATGCTCCACCATAATGGAACCTTTCTTGACTTCATGTCAAACATAATGATAATGAATAGCAATATGTTTTGATTTACTATGTTGTATATAGTCTTTGGTAAGACTAATAGCACTTTGGTTATCGCATCGAAGAGGTGTACTAGATGATGAAGGATGTCCCAAATCTGCAAGTAGTTATCGAAGCCAAACTAGCTCACGAGCTGCTAATGATGCAGCAACATATTCGGCTTCAGTTGTAGAAACCGCAACACATCGTTGTTTCTTGCTGGACCAAGAAACCAAACATCCATTTACAAAGAAACAATTCCCACTTGTAGATCGCATGGATAAGTGTGAACTTGCCCAATCAGCGTCTGTATATCCAATAAGGTCAAGAGAAGTTGAAGAAGATATAGAAGAATCCTCTCGACGACGATAAATAAGACCAAATTCCTTAGTACCCTTGAGGTACTTAAGAATACGTTTTGCAGCACTCCAATGAATAGTGGAAGGGGAAGAAAGATACTATCCCAAAAAGTTAGCTGCAAATAAAATATCTGGTATTGTGTTTAAACCAATAAATTGAAGACAACCAACAAGATTAGCAAAAGGTTGATGAATGGCTGATTCTTCATTGCGTGTTGTAGATGTACCCTTGGTAGAGCTTGAAAGAATGGGAGTGTTAGCAGAGTGCGCATTTGTCAACCCAAACTTCTTAACAATATCATTAATAAACTTTGTCTGGCGAAGAAGAAGAATGCCTTGTTGTCGGTGTTGTTGAACTTGAATACCCAAACAAGAATGTATCTCACCAAGATCCACCATTTCAAATGCAATCGATAAAAGCTTCTTCATAGCATCCAAGAAAGCAATATTATTTGACACAAGAATAGTATCATCCACATATAGAGCAAGAATAATAAAATATTTGTCCTCCCTTTTGATGTAAAGATTTGGGTCAGCAAAACATGCAACTGATCAATCTTAATATACCAAGCACGAGAGGCTTGCTTCAATCCATATAATGCACGATGAAGCTGACATACAAGATGCTCCTTTCATGCAATCATAAAACCTTCAGGTTGCTCCATATAGATTTCTTCTTCAAGATCTCCATTGAGAAAAGCCGTTTTAACATCCATTTGGTGAATTTCTAGGTCAAATAGTGTTGCAAAAGCCAAAATCATATGAACAGTTGTGGAGCGCACAACGGGAGAAAATGTTTCTTGATAATCTACTCCTGCAATCTGTGAGTAACCTTTTGCAACAAGTCGTGCTTTGAACTTATCAAACGAGCCATCAGCTTTGGTCTTGGTTTTATAAACCCATTTACATTTGATAGGAACACGATTTGGGGGGAGTTCAGTAAGAATCCATGTACCTTTGGAGATTAAAGAATCGTACTCAGCTTACATAGCTTCTTGCCATTGATCCCTTTGAGACGAATTGATAGCTTCCATATACGATATTGGATCCTCTTGGATAGACATAGCATCATCAAAGACATCATATTCAATAGAATAGAATCCATGCTCTATCTCAATAGGAAGATCAACATAGATCTCCAAATTTTCATCAATCTTCTTTGGAGGTAAAGGAGGTTTATGATCATCAGAATTAGTAGAATCACAAAGCAAGTAAGGAAATGCACTAAGCAAAGATTGTGTATCATCTGAAACATCTGACGACCATGTGCCACCCATAGTCTTCTCATCAAATATAGCATCACGACTAATGATAACCTTTTGAGAAGAAGGATCATAAAATTTGTAACCTTTGGAATGATTTGAATAACCAAGAAAAATAACCTTCAAACCTGGAGGATCCAACTTATGTCGAGTGTCCTTGGGCACATGAATATAAGCAATGCAGCCAAATGTGCGAAAGTGAGAGACTAAAGGTGTCTTCCCTGTCCAAATTGTTATAGGAATTTTACCAGTAAGTGCAGTAGTTGGAAGATGATTTTGAATAAAAACAACTGTTAGAAGTGCTTCAGTCCAAAACTTTCGAGACAAACCAGAGTGTATAAGCATGCAACGTATAGCATTAAGAATCGTGCAATTTTTACGCTCAGAAACACAATTTTGCTGAGGAGAATAAGGAATTGTAAACTCATGATGAATACCTTGATCCTTACAGAAGTCATCAAATAGATTGGATACATATTCACCGCCGTTGTCACTGCGAAGTGTCTTTATAGAGAATCCAGTTTGAAGCTCCTTAGACTTATGTTGAAGAAGATAGACATGTGTGTACCGTGAGAAATCATCAATGAAAGTTATAAAATATCGATATTGAGACTTTGAGGCAGGAAAAGGACCGCAAATATCGGTATGAACTAAATCCAAGAGAGCACAGGAATGTGATGAAGTAGAAGTGTGGAAAGGCGAACGATGGTGTTTTCCAAGTGCACATTACTCACATATTCCCATACATGGATGAGATTTAAGATCCATACCTTGCACAAGACCATGATGATGAAGATCAAGAATTTTGGAAAAATCGGAGTGTGCAAATCGTTGATGCCATAATTTGCAATCTGCATCTCCAGGGGCAGTAACAACATTTGCAACTGTATCATTCAATGATAGCTCAAATAGATTACCATGTCGAGAAGCCACTGCTATAGTATGCCCGTCTTTCTCTATACGACATTGATTATGATCAAAGCCAACAAACAAACCAAGATCAACTAGACGAGCAACAGAAAGAAGATTTCTTTGCAAATCTGGAACATGAAGAACTCCTCTTAATATTCTAGTGGATGAAACAGTCCCTAGATATAAATCACCACTCCTTTGACTTGACAAGTCGTATCGTCCGCAAGGTAAACAAACTTCTTGACAGGAAGAGAATGATAATTGTGAAGCCACTACGATTGGTATATCATGTTTCCAGTGGCACTTGAATCAACGATGAATAGAGAACCATCATGAACATGAAGTACCTTTTTTGGAGAGATATCATAATGGACGAAATTGAGCTCCTGATGAGTATGATCATCATCAGTTGTAGTTTGTTGAACAATATAAGCTCGAGAATGTTCTTCATCATATCTCTGTTTATAACAATGACGAGATGGATGATCTGCATGTGCACCATAATCACAAGGAGGAAAACTTTTGGACGAGCGAGGTTGCTTTGTAGTAACTCCATGCTCCTCATCATATTGACGTGCCCAGCAATCAAAAGCCACATGACCTTTCTTATCACAATAAGAACAATGTTTGTTAGGATAAGCAAGACGAGAAGATTTAATACCTGGATTAGGGCATCCACCATGCTGAAAACGTGAAGCAGGACGCTTGCGAGCAACAAAAGTAGCATCAAGATCCCTTTGTTCTCGAGTGACCAAAACAGCATCAGATTTTTCCAAATGATGCTCATGACGTTGAGAATATTCAATAAGAGATATACATGCTTTGTCAAAGTGGATATCATCCTTGTTAGACAAAATAGTGATGATATTGACATATAAAGGATCTTTGATGGTATGAAGAAGTTGAGTAACAATCTGATTTTTAGCAACAGGAACACCGGCAGCACCAAGCTGATTGATAATGTCTTTAAAAGCCTCGATATGAGAGTGCATAGAGGTACCAACCTTATATTGAAGATTCTTCAAACAAGTTTGGAGATATAAAATTTCGGTGACCGATTTCTTCTCAAATGTTGAGATAAGATACTCCCAAATAGCATGAGAGGTTTCCAGATGAAAGACATCCAACATAAGTGAGTCAAGAAGTGCAAACAATATATAACGACGAGCCGCTTTGTCATGACGAATCCAATCAGTATGATCAATTTTCCATTGTTCAAATAATGGATCATCAATAATCACAGAATTGTTATTCATCACATCAATAGGTTGAACTGGGCAAGACAGGTCGCCCAAAACAATATCAAATAATTCGTCACCTTCAAGAATTAGCATCATCTTTGATTTCCACCCAGGAAAGCCTTGTCCTTGGAAGAAGGAAACCAAACGTTGGCCAGACGGATATCCGTTAACAATTACGCAATTGGCCATGCCTGTATGTCGAGAGAAAACAAATAGGATGAGATCGCAGAATCTGCAAACCATGATCAAGACGAGCGTAGTTGAGACGCATGACAATCAAAATAGGGATATGCACGTAAGAACAACGAAAAGTATTGAGTGACTAAAAAGAAAGCCCGAAATAGAGAGGCGTAATGTGCAAGATGAGATGACGCATATAAGAAAAGTGCTATTTCGGTCGAGCAAAGAACGTGAATGATAATAAAACATCGCTAAAAATAGTAAGATGTTTGCTTGTCATAATCAACATCATTAACGAAGACGAGCGATTAATAAACTGTAATTGGGGATTAACAAACTGTAATTAGAAATACAATTTTAAATAAAGAATCGCAGATTTGAGCAGAATTGCTGTCTTGAATCCTGAACTGTCACAACTTTTGATCCAGAACTCCGATTGACAAGCGGTTTTGACAGGATTAGAGAGCACGAAGAGAGCTACGCACCTCTATGCACCTGGACCTGGTTTTGTTTTTAAAGACAAAATTAACTAATACTTCTAATTTGAACAAGTTTATGTATCAAATCATCACTTGTGCAAAGAATTCAATCAAGTATAAACAATGAAACAACTTATCTTCCTTGTTGTTGCTACGCATCCATAGCTCTGATACCATGTTGAGAGAGAGAGAGAGTACGAGAGAGATACACAAGACATGCTCCCAAAGAATGATTCATATTGATGTAGAGTTAGTATATATAGGTGAGACCCAAGTCAAGCGAGAGATGATATATATAGTTGTAATAGTAAGGAGCTCAAGAAAGCAAACCAAGTTCTCGGTGTTTTGGTAAGAGGAGCAGTGTTGCTTTCATTTTCTGTTTTGGGAGCAGATCTCTGCAGCTAGTACAGCCGAAAATTGCAAGAGTGCATTGTCTCAGGTTGAGACGCCCTTTGCGGTGAAGTAAGAGGGTAGTATATGCTACGGGACGGGGCTTTAGCCTTTGGTTACCCTGTTTTTTTTATTTGAGGCCATTTCGGGGCCTGTTTTGGAGGTAGAAGTTTTCTGCACGCACTCAGGAAAAGACCCTATTTTATGCTATGCGACCACTGTTCTACAGGTCGATGAAAAGTTACTGTAGAAATTGCATCGTATGCCTGTGCGCAGAGACATTGGGAATGAGTTTGCAAGGTTCTTGCAGGAGCATGGCATAAAGCAGCAATATTCATGTAGTCATACCCCACAACAAAATGGAATTGCAGAAAGGAAAAACAGGCACATTGGAGAGGTATCTCGTGCCATGCTCAACGAAAAAGACTTGCCAGATTTTTATTGGGCTGAAGTAGTTGCTACAGCAGTCTACATAATGAGCAGGACTCCCACTACAGCAATATATGGAATGACTCCAGAGGAGAGGTATATTGGTAGGAAACCAGATATTTCTCATTTGAAGATTTTTGGTGCATTGCCTATGTTCATGTGCCAGATGAGTTGAGATCCAAGTTGGATCCAAAAGCTGAGAAGTGCATCTTTATTGGTTACTCTCTGCAAAGAAAGGGTATAGATGCTATAACCCTTCTACACGTAAGTTTACAGTGAGTAGAGATGTTATTTTTTATGAGATGAGTAGCTGGTATAAACCAGTAAATGTGATTGATGATGTAGATGCACAAAATGATAATGCTGCACAGAATTCATAGCAGCAGTCACAAAATATTAGTGGACCTGGAGTGTCCTCTAGCAGTGGTTCATATTCTTCGCCATGGACAAGCAGATTGAGATTAGGAGAATCTCCTCAAAATAATGTAGATAGTGGTATTTAGGTTTCACGAAAAGGAAAAGAGCAGGTAGATCAACCCATGTTTGATGTGAATGCAGGTCACTCTTATGTGGATGGTGAATCCAGTGGCTCTGAACAAAGCATTGATGATGATTTGGGTATTCCTTCTATTGTTACACCTGGAGTAAGGAAGACCAGGGATGTTTTGAGAGCACCTGGGAGTGAACCTACTTTGTGTCAAGATTATGGAAGAGAAGGAAGGAGTCTCACTTGTAGCTTTCTTGCTTGCACAATGGGGGAATACACACAAGGGTGGAGGCTGAAAACAATTTTCCTCTTCTTAGTTGTGTAAGCCAAAAGAACTCTCATACAAAGAAATAGAAGAACCCTATATATGGGTCTCAAACCAAACTCAACTAACTAAGGTGGCATACTAACTGAGACACGAACTAGAGTAGATAAGGATAGCTATCATGTAGCTATTATTCATGGGCGGTGTACCAACTGCGTCTGCACAACTGACAAGTCGGTGACATAAATACACAGCGGTCACCCTGGCGTATCACGAGTGGAGCTCGATATCTCAACACTCCCCCTCGAGCTCAATTCCAATTCCTGCACACCAAGCATGTCTTTGAACTTGCGCAGCTTCTCTGCGCCCAATGCCTTCGTGAATATGTCAGCTACCTGATCCTCTGTGCTGACATAAACTAGATCAATAAGACCTAGTAAAACCCTCTCTCGCACATAGTGATAATGCACCTCAATGTGCTTTGTTCTAGCATGATAGACTGGGTTATTTGCCAAGTGTATACTACTCATGTTGTCACAATAAATGACCACTGGCCCATTTGTAGACTGATGCATATCATAAAGTAGCTTATGCAACCAAGCTACCTCACATGCAGCCATTGCTGCACCCCTGTACTCAGCCTCTGTGCTCGACAAGGCAACTGTAGGCTGTTTCTTGCTGCTCCAAGTGACTGTAGCACTTCCAAAAGAGAACACATATCCACTAGTAGATCGTCTATCAGAAATACTACCAGCCCAATCAGCATCAGTGTATCCATGCAACTGTATTTGAACCCCAGTCTCATAAAATAGTCCATACTGCAATGTGGACTTCACATACCTGAGTATGCGTCTAGCCGCATCCAAATGTGGTTTCCTTGGAGCCTGCATAAACTGACTTACCAATCCAACATCATAGCTCAAATCTGGCCTGGTAATAGTCATATAAATCAAACTTCCTACTATGCGTCTGTACATAGTAGGGTCTTCTAGAAGCTCACATGCATCTGTGCTTAGCTTCACATTCTTCTCCAAAGGAACTGAAATAGGCTTACAACCTGTCATCCCATATTTAGACAGCATGTCCAATCCATACTACCTCTGCAAGAGCTGTATCCCACTTGGTGATCTAATCACCTCAATGCCCAAGAAATAACGCAGCTCTCCCAAATCCTTCATCTCAAACTTCTGCTTCAATAGCATTTTCACATGAAGGATATCTTCATCACTGTCACCTGTCATAATCAAATCATCAACATAAATGACAAGTAGCATAATACCTTTCTCTGTTTTTCTCACATAAAGTGAGAAATCTGCCTTGGAAATCTGAAAGCCAATAGTGACAAGATACTGCCCTATCTTGTCAGACCATGCTCTAGGTGCTTGCTTCAAGCCATACAAGGCTTTCTTCAACCTGCAAACAAACTCAGGATGAACATCATGCACATAACCTAGTGGCTGCTCCATATAGACCTCTTCTTGCAAATCACCATGCAAGAAGGCATTCTTTACATCCATTTGATGTAAAGACCATTCCTTTGATGCAGCCGTAGCAATGATTGCTCTTACGGT